>NC_090655.1:22277554-22332554 GCF_040937935.1 Hyperolius riggenbachi | reverse complement strand
ACATTGGTGCAACAAGAATTTTCCTTATTTTGCACTGTATAAAATCTCTTGAACGCATAACTATTTTAAAATTATATTAAATGGCCTCTATTCATAAAGCATTCCCGCAGGCGGTAATGCTCAAAACAGCTGACTTTACCGACCATTTAGCAAAGTGCCAATTCATAAAGGCTGTTTCCGCATGGAAAGCTACAATTCCTGAGCAGTGCGGGAAATTACCGCCTTGTGCGGTGATTATCACAACAGGTCACTACATGTCAATTCATAAAGATTAGAGCAGGCGGTATTGGGACGAAGAATACCCTCTGTTTAGAAAATGAGATAAGCCAGCAGATAACAGCAAAGCTAATGAGGCCAGATCTACCAGGCAGCAGCAGAGAGGACGGAACAAACAAGACATCCCCGAATACCCCAGGCTGTGTTTCTTAAAGAGAACCCGAGGTGGGTTTGAAGATTATTATCTGCATACAGAGGCTGTATCTGCCTATACAGCCCAGCCTCTGTTGCTATCCCAAACCCCCCTAAAGTCCCCCTGCACTCTGCAATCCCTCATAAATCACAGCCACGCTGCTGACAAACAGCTTGTCAGAGCTGGCTTTGTTTATCTCTATAGTGTCAGTCTGCTGCTCTCCCCGCCTCCTGCAGAACTCCAGTCCCCGCCTGCATCCCTTCCCTCCCTGTTGATTGGAGGGAAGGGACGGGGGGAGGGACCGGAGCTATGCAGGAGGCGGGGGAGCAGCTGAGACTGACACTACAGATGTAAACACAGCCTCACAGCATGGCTGTGATTTATGAGGGATTGCAGAGTGCAGGGGGACCTTAGTGGGGTTTGGGATAGCAACAGAGGCTGGGCTGTATAGGCAGATCCAGCCTCTGTATGCAGATAACATTCTTTAAACACACCTCGGGTTCTCTTTAACCTCTCGGGTACCTGTTTTCAGATAAATTTCACATCAGAAAGCCTGCATGTGTAACATTTCTTGACGTTCTTCTAAGCTGTGGCAATTAAATAGATTGTTTAGAAAGACTAATAGACAGATTCAGGGCAAACAGAGGCAGTTTAAAAAAAAAAAAAAAAAAGCACATCTAAAGGGAAGCTGGGGCTGTCTCTGGAGGAGAAAATGCATCAACTCAGCCAGCACCGCTAGTTTAGTGCGGGAATTCCCCGACCGTTTATCGTGACTGTAAACATAATGAAGTAGCACACAAAAGTCTAAAATACAGATGCGGTGCTTTCCCTCCAATTTTTTTTACCGCAAAGATTTTTATGAATAGAGCCCAAAGTGTACAAAAACAAACAACTTTCTGAACTGGCCAATAAAGCAATGTATATATCACTGCCCCTCTATGTTCCGATGCAGTAACTACATGAAACACATATCTCACTGACCACTTGTAACAATCTGGTATATCACCACAAACACCATTCAACAGTCAATGTCAGGGTTCAACAAAGTTTATTCATATCAAATAACAAAAAAGCTAACATAGAGAAACATGCATAGTTTGACAATAATAATATAAACAATATTCCTGTCTAAATGGTACCTGACTGATAACAGTGCTAAAGATTCCGTGGAATGTGCTCAGTCAGAAAAGTGGTTTCAGGTAGTGAGGTTATAATTTTTTTTATTTTTTTTTAAAGAGTAACATTTTTAAATGAGACTAAGAAAATAAACAAGAACATTACCGATAGCTCTGCTGATTTGTAGGAAAGTTACAAATGTAAAATCTAATCCATAAACTCTACATGACGACGATGTTCATTTACAATGACCATTACATGGTTGGAAGTTTGGGCGTAAGATGGCCACACGCAATACAATAGAAAGATTGCATTTTCCGGTTTTTGAATTAACCTCCTTGCCGGTTATCCCGAACTCAGTTCGGGGTAACCTGCGCAGGAGGATTTCTCAGGCCCCGCTGGGCCGATTTGCATAATTTTTTTTTTTGTTACAAGCAGCTAGCACTTTGCTATAGCTGCTTGTAACATCCGATCGCCGCCGATCCGCAACATCGCGCCGCTCCCCCCCCCCCCCCTCCAGACCCCCTGTTCAGCCTGGCCAATCAGGGCCAGGCAGCGCTGAGGGGTGGCCCGGGATTCCCTATGACGTCCCGACGTCCATGACGTCATCCCGCCCCGTCGCCATGGTGACCGGGGAAGCCCAGCAGGGAATCCCGTTCTGAACGGGATTTCCTGCTTACTCCGATCGCCGGAAGCGATCGGAGTGGCTGCGGAGCTGCCATGCTCAGCGGCTATCATGTAGCGAGCCCTGGGCATGATTTAAAAAAAAAAAAAAATCAAGAAAAAAGTGCTGCGCTGCCTCCTTGCTGGGGGAATTAGACCGGCAAGGAGGTTAAACAAAAAAAAAAAATTGTCCCCAAAAATTTAAAGTTTTCATTTTCTTCAACTGAGAAATCTAAACGAAATTCCCATTGGTTTCTATATAAGTCGATCAGGAGTGGTGGATATTTCTGATTTTTTTTTTTTTTTTTTGTATTATTAAATTAGGATATATTGTCAATTTCTTAATTTGAAGACCCAAGCTATTTTTGGGGGAGTTTATTCCACAATTATGAAAACAAATGATTTAATTTGGGCAAAACCCAGATGCGTGATACATTAGTTATATTTTTTAGAAGTTGCAATCAATCTTAAAAATTGAAAAAAAAAAAAATATTGTATGGCGTGTGGCCAGCTTTAGCCAAAGCAATGGTGGGGCCTTCAGGAGCTGTTCAAACTCTCCAGAATTAAAATACACTCACCATGGGGTTCCCTCACCAAGCTTATCTCATGACTTCTCTCTCCAGACATATTTATCATCTTAAAAACATGAGTTGCCAGAATGTTTTCACCTTATTTTTTAGTAGGGCTTTGCTTCATAGGTTCTTAAAGACTTTTACATTAAAAAGATAAAAACCAGATAAGGAGAGAAAATTAATGAGAAATTTAAGGAATCATGCCCCCATATTAGATTTGGTCAGCAGTCATCCATCACTGTTTGTCCAGATTCTGAAGAGGAACTTCAGGACATAAAGGACAAAGTTCAACATTACCATACCACCATCAGCCAACAATGGTCTATATGCAACTTTTTCTCCTGAGTTTTCATCATTTTGAGTAGTTGAAAAAGTAATATCACAATTGTCTTGAGCATTTTCTTGCTTGCTGGTGGTTTTTTAAAGAGAATCTGTACTGTAAAATTCTTACAATAAAAAGCATACCATTCTATTCATGATGTTCTCCTGGGCCCGTCTGTGCTGTTTCTGCCACTCCCTGCTGCAATCCTGGCTTGTAATTAACAGTTTTAGGCAGTGTTTACAAACAAAAGACATAGGCTCAGAGAAGCTCAGTCTGTGACTCACACAGCCTGCAGCGGGCGTGGAGAGGGTGTGTATAGCTTCTATCCTATCACAAGCAGAGCTGCACGGTCCAGCCTAAGCGCTGTCGTCTTTGTCGGGCTCAGGCAGAGAGAAGATTAGATCATATAACAAAGATAATACAGCCACTGTGCAACTAGGAAAGGCTGCAGTAACACAGACCACATTAGAACATGTATAGGAACTTCTAGGATAGCAGAAATAAGGCCGAACATTTTGTTACAGAGTCTCTTATAAGGCATTTTATTGACAAGTTTGAAAATACCACCTAGGAGAAAACAGGAGAAAGTGTTAATTGCATATGGGCCAATGATTCAAATGCAATTAACTTTTTCTCCTAGATGATATTTAATCATACCTTCTCAATAAAATACCTTTTAAATTCCTGAGCGATGCGCCGCTCAGGAGGTTTTGCATTGTCAGTGCCCCCCGCGCTAAATTTATTAGTTAAAATGTGTCCTATAGATACTAGCTAGCGCTAGGCTAGCTAGTATTATCTGCTGGCACCTCCGGAACCCCCCCCCCCATTGGCCGCACTCCCCCCCCCCCCCTTCCCCCGATTGCCTGCTGGACACATTACCACGACGGGATCCAGCGGTCGAGCAGCCTCCCCGCTCCAGTCTTCATTATGGGGAGGATCATACATGACGTCATGTGCAGTCCCGATCCTCCCCATAGTGAGGACCGGAGCTTAGCGGGGAGGCTGCTCGATCACTGGATCCCGGCGTGGTAATGTATCCAGCGGGCAATCAGGGGAGTTTGCAGCCATTTGGGGGGTGCCGGCAGACAGTACTAGCTAGCCTATTGTTAGCTAGTATCTAATGGACACCTTTAAACTAAAATTAATTCTGGGGGGTCCCGATCAGCAGCAAAACCTCTGCAGCGGCATGCCCGGCACAATGTCGGCCATACCGCTAAGGAGGTTAAGCAACCAGCAAGCAAGAAAATAGAATAATTTTGACAGCACTTTTTCACCTACTTTTTCAGTTGCAGAGTGCTTAAAGCGTAACTGTCGGGCATAAAATCAATTCTTTATTTTTATCTAGTAAACAAGTAAGAAGGATGCTAACCAGGCATTCCAAAAGTTAAAATCTCTATTACTTTTCTTGTTTATAAATGATCATTCCCCAGTTTACCTGACTCTTATTTGGTACGTTGCCGCACAAAGGAAGTTGCAGGGCATGCTGGGTTGTCTTTTTATGCTTCTTTATTTCCCCTCAGACTTAACTAATCTACAGAAGCAAAAAAGGACAACCCAGCATGCCCTGCAACTTCCTTTTTGCGGCAACGTACCAAATAAGAGTCAGGTAAACTGGGGAATGATCATTTATAAACAAGAAAAGTAATAGAGATTTTAACTTTTGGATTGCCTGGTTAGCATCCTTATTACTGGTTTACCAGATAAAAAGAAAGAATTGAGTTTTGATTTTATGCCCGACAGTTACACTTTTAAAGTTATTTTATACAGAAGATGAAAAATGATCTCCTAGTAGAAGACGGGAGAAAAAAGTGAATTGAATAAAATCCTTGTTAACAGACTGACAGCTACAAATAACTTCCTAGTTAATACATAAACCACCTTACAGTGGGCTATAAAATATATACCTGTGTATCCACAAGGCTGTATGAGACTCCACTAATGGCCACACGAAGCCCCCGGACACTATATAGTCCACCACATGCTGAAGGCCCACCCAAATATTTACAGATATGTTTTTCTCTCTTTTAGCAAAAAAGTTTGAAATTCAATACATCAGAAATAGTTTATCTGTTAAAGGATTAGAAAACTGATAGTAAACAGAAGACTCTCAGGAAATATTTTGACAGCTATTAAAAAATAATAATAATAATACACCCCGTTGTATTAAGTCTCCCATTTCAGCTCAAGGAAATATTAAAGCACCATTATATATCTCAACCCATATCGCCCATGCAGCTCTACGGTACGCAGATGACTTGCTTGGCTCGTATGTTAAGATTGGTAAATGTCAATAACCCACACTAATCACTAGGGATGGTCGAGATGCAAATAATTGTGTTGATGTGGTATTATGCAATTTTTGTATGCAAATGTATGTAGCTTTAAAATGGGCCAATCAAATTTTACCAAAGCAGGATTTGAGTGGTTCTTGTTAAAGATGCATACATTTGCATACAAAACTTGCATAATGTTGCATTAACTGGAAATTAATTGCGTCTCATTGACCATATCTTGTAATCACTATCAGAGATGGTCAATGAGATTCTTACAATTCCATCTTACAATGCAAATTTAAAAAGGACCGCTATAGCGAAAAATTGTAAACTTTAACATCCATAAAAATGTAAAATATACATTTTTCATATAGTAAAATGCACTATAAATTACATTTTTCCTAAGTTGATGTCAATTACAGTACGTAGTCAAAAGCTGACAGATTTTGGACTACTCATCTCCTCATGGGTGATTTTCAGTATGTCCTTTTTTCAGTACGCCATTCAGGAGTAACATTTACCAATCTTTAGTTCTGGAGACCTGGGTACACGCCGAGCATACAGCACCCGTGTACGGGCACAGAATGAATACATGATCCTGCAGTATAGTTGCCGCTTGCCATTGGGTTGCTCGCATGCAATTAGCCTAGCACTTATGACACATTTGTTAACAACATAATTATATTCCTGCAGAACTGAACTTGGCTATAGGAGATATGTCACACCCCTATTATTACCTGATATGCATCTCCTGCTTGGAATGTGTTATATAGTATCTATTATACAGGCAATCCAATGATCACATTAAGACACTTTCTTCTTGGCAAAACATTTGGCATCCTCTAAGCAAACCGATCGGAACTGAACATGGAAGCTGCTTTTTCGGACTTTTTTGTGAAGATACAAGCTCTACGGGCTGTCAACTTTTTTTTTTAAGTTAAGTTTAAAAGACTTTATGGGTCAGTGACTCACTAAATGACAACAGATGATAGCCCGGAGCTTGAATCTTTCGAATACAGTCAGAAAATGGCAGCTGCTGTATTCTGATCCTAACAAGCTCCTCTTAAAGTGAAATCATTTTAATACATTTGCTTTTAAGTGCACCCATCACCCGCACAAAGGAGGCAGCCATATTGTGAGCTCGGTCCACGTGAGGAGTGGGGTCTCAATTAGAGGGTAAAATAATCCAATTTTCCATTATTTATGAAGAGGAGGTCGAGGAAGCAATGTTAGGCCTCTTTTCCGCGAACTGTTTACAGGCAGTGAAATGCCTCTCAAACACTCAGAACTGCTCACTGCTGCCTGGTAACTGCTTGCTGAGCACACAGCTCAACAGTTCGTGGAAAAGAGGCCTTACTGTGAACCCTTCAATGGGGACGAGCAAAAGAATGTTGCTGAAATTACAACTTTCGAAATACGCATCGGAATTCTGCATTCACAATGGGAATATGGCGTTTTATGGAGTTACGTGAAATATGGAGTTTCAGATCCTCAGTCGAAGTATTGGCTGAATATTTTTGTAATAACCATGAGTTAAGATATGGCTATATAAAGACATCCCTCTATCAGATTATATTAGGATCCAATGGTTGAGATGGGCAGGACATGAAGTTAGAATAGATAAACCCGAAGGCTCCCAAAAACTATCTTTACAAGGAACACGGATGGCTGAAGACCAACTGAAAGAGATGGGCGGATGAAGTTGACAAAGATGTCAAAAAACTATTAAAGATACGCAACTGGAACCTGGCAGCGATGCATAAAGATGGATGGGGCAGGTAACTGAAGGAAGCTGAGGCTTAAATCGGGCTGTAGTGCCATCGGAGGAGGAAGCCAAAAGTTAACTGGAGATTACCGCGGCAATGGGTGGTAATCTCCATTCTGGCTGCAAGTGCTCCCTAGCACTCACTTCCTGTGGCCAGAATCCGATTTGCGTGGAAGTGTATTGACTAAATACACTTCCACTCATGCACGCTGCAACGCAAACATTTTTTAAAAAAGTTCAGTCACAGAGTTGCATTACTTCCGGTTCCAGTTGGCTGCACGTCGCCGCGCAAGTTACCCACCAATGCGCTGCTGTGCTAGCGTCGGCCATGCGGCGATAAACGTCACTTCTGCCACATCGCAAAGGTATGAAATGCCCCATAGACTTTCATTGGTGTAGCGTTACCCTCTGGTAAAAACAGGGTAACGCAACGCATCAGTGTGAAAGAAGCCTCAATTATCATTAAAGGACACCCGAGGTGCAGTGTGACATGATGAGATAGACATGTGAATCTACAGTGCCTAGCACACAAATAACTAGGCTGTATTCCTTTTTTTTTTCTCTGCCTGAAAGAGTTAATCATCAGGTATGTAAGTGGCAGTTCCTGTCTGAGTCAGGACTGGGTCAGACTACAGTCTGACCCTCACTGGTACAAAATTACAAATATAAAACACTTTCCTAGCAGAAAATGGGTTCTGAGAGCAGGAACGAGATAAAAAGGATCAATGGATTTTAGTTCTGGCATTCTTCAATGAATGGGTCATTTTAACTATAAAATAAAACTGGAATATCATAAAAAGTATTTTTTAGGAGAAGGAGGATAGATACAATTGTTTGTTTCATTAGTTTATTTTCACCTCAGGTGTCCTTTAACAAATTTGGGGGATTTGACAGCCACACCAAGCAAATGTCGTATATTTTTGTGCTAGCCTGTCAAGAAAGGAAAGATATTGAAGATAACTTTCTGCCTGGGTGAGTCTTTTCTAGCTGGAATTTTTTTTGTTGAACATTGGAGTATGAAATTCTCCTGATTCTGACAACTACTAAAAAGGTTCTGTGACTGGTACGCTTTAAAGAGAACCCGAGGTGTTTTTTTTGGGGGGGACAGATGGGATACAGCAGTGCTGGTCGTAATGGAGAAAGCTACGCTTACGGATCATTACGCGTAATTTTACGCTATTACGCATTACGAAATTACGCTTACGGCATAGACAGTCAATTTCGGTACATGTCTATAATTACGCATAGCACTTACGCAAATTACGCGTAAGTATACCGTAATTCAAGTTATTACGTTATAGGTTTACGCGTAAAATCCTACTAGCAATTAATGCGTAAGGTCATGCTGCCAAGCGGAAAAGTTGACGCATGGATCAATGTTAGGTAGCCGCCGACTTTAAGGGTTAATAGCAAAGCCCCCTTAAGTGCTAAGAGCCTCAAATTTGGAGAATATATTAAGGAGATCAGAAGGAATAAGAGGAAAAAATTTTTTTTCAAAAAGACCTTATAGTTTTTGAGAAAATCGATGTTAAAGTTTCAAAGGAAAAATATATACATTTAAAAACCCGCCGACTTTAACGGTTAATAGCAAAGCCTGCTTAAAATTTAGGAACACCAAATTCACAGGGTATATTAAAAAAAAAACGACGTGGGGTCCCCCCTCCCAGACCTCTTTAACCCCTTGTCCCCCATGCAGACTGGGATAGCCAGAATGCGGAGCACCGGCCGCGTGGGGCTCCGCACCCTGACTATACCAGCCCGCATGGTCCATGGATTGGGGGGTCTCGGAAGGGGAGGGGCAGCCAAGCTTTCCCCTCCCCCTCCGAGCCCTTGTCCAATCCAAGGACAAGGGGCTCTTCTCCACCTCCGATGGGCGGTGGAGGTGGAGGCCGCGATTTCCTGGGGAGGGGTTCATGGTGGCATCTGGGAGTCCCCTTTAAAAAGGGGTCCCCCAGATGCCCACCCCCCTCCCAGGAGAAATGAGTATAGAGGTACTTGTAGTACCCCTTACACATTTCCTTTAAGAGTTAAAAGTAAATAAACACACAAACACATAGAAAAAGTATTTTAATTGAACAAAAAACATAACCACGAAAAAAGTCCTTTAATATTCTTAATTAACCATTAATACTTACCTGTCCCTTTAAAAGCCAGTTCCCACGCAATATCCTCGGAAATATACTAATCAGTTACAATGTAACAAAGTTATTACAATGTAACAACTTTATTACTTTGTAACACCACCGCACCCGACGTCACTCGCCGCTCACCCGCCGGCCGCCGCATACACGCTAGTCCCCGCCGGCTCTCGCCGTCCACTCCGCCCACACCTGTCACTCATATACATGCTGGCACCCATGGGTGCCAGCATGTATATAGGTGACATGTGGGAGAGGCGGGGAGGGCAGCGGAGCCGGCGGGGACTTAGCGTCCCTTCACCCGACAGAGCTCTGAGCTATATTAGCTCAGAGCTCTCGAAAGCATCTTTGTATTTGGGCTCCAAGGAGCCCCATTGGTCCTTAGCAGACCAATGGGGTTCCTTCAAATCAGAAGGAACCCCATTGGTCTGCTAAGGACCAATGGGGCTCCTTGGAGCCCAAATACAAAGATGCTTAGAGAGCTCTGAGCTATAGCTCAGAGCTCTGTCGGGTCCTGCAGCACAGACGCGGTGGCGGCGGCGGCGGTGAGTGACGTCGGGTGCGGCGTAGTTACAATGTAACAAAGTTGTTACATTGTAATAACTTTGTTACATTGTAACTGATTAGTATATTTCCGAGGATATTGCGTGGGAACTGGCTTTTAAAAGGGACAGGTAAGTATTAATGGTTAATTAAGAATATTAAAGGACTTTTTTCGTGGTTATGTTTTTTGTTCAATTAAAATACTTTTTCTATGTGTTTGTGTGTTTATTTACTTTTAACTCTTAAAGGAAATGTGTAAGGGGTACTACAAGTACCTCTATACTCATTTCTCCTGGGAGGGGGGTGGGCATCTGGGGGACCCCTTTTTAAAGGGGACTCCCAGATGCCACCATGAACCCCTCCCCAGGAAATCGCGGCCTCCACCTCCACCGCCCATCGGAGGTGGAGAAGAGCCCCTTGTCCTTGGATTGGACAAGGGCTCGGAGGGGGAGGGGAAAGCTTGGCTGCCCCTCCCCTTCCGAGACCCCCCAATCCATGGACCATGCGGGCTGGTATAGTCAGGGTGCGGAGCCCCACGCGGCCGGTGCTCCGCATTCTGGCTATCCCAGTCTGCATGGGGGACAAGTGGTTAAAGAGGTCTGGGAGGGGGGACCCCACGTCGTTTTTTTTTTATATTTCCCACACTCAGAACGAAGTAAGTAAAACTCTTCCCACTTGGGGGAATCTATGAAAATAAAACACTATTGTTACCTGTGCAAAAAAAAAACTGACATTTTCCGCATTTAAAAGACATTTTCGCACTTGAAACTTAAAAATCGATTTTCTCAAAAACTATAAGGTCTTTTTGTAAAAAAAAATTTTCCTCTTATTCCCACTGATCCCCTTAATATACCCTGTGGATTTGGTGTTCCTAAATTTTAAGCAGGCTTTGCTATTAACCGTTAAAGTCGGCGGGTTTTTAAATGTATATATTTTTCCTTTGAAACTTTAACATCGATTTTCTCAAAAACTATAAGGTCTTTTTGAAAACATTTTTTTCCTCTTATTCCTTCTGATCTCCTTAATATATTCTCCAAATTTGAGGCTCTTAGCACTTAAGAGGGCTTTGCTATTAACCCTTAAAGTCGGCGGCTTTTTTATATTATACGGGAGCGTAATATTACGCGATTACGGCAGACTGTGTAATTTCAATGGGAGTTTACTGTCTTACGCGTAATTTGTTACGCGTAAAACGTAACCCTACGGTCTACGCGTAATTAATTACGCGTAATACCGTAACCTTACACGTAACGCTTACGGTGCATTTGTAGTGAATTACGATGCGTAATTACGCTAATGCGTAATTTCGGCCCAGCACTGGGATACAGAGGCATGTCATGAGGCAGAGAACATGAGTGTCCCCACACCGCCTCTCTCTGCACCCCCCACCACCGCACTATAGCCCCCCCGAGATTAGCGACAATATTTGTCACCATCTCAGAGGTAAAAATGGGGGAGAGGGATTCCCTGTTCAAAACGCCCACCAGGGGAGTACCTGCTGGGGTTCCAGAGCTGCCATTGGGCAGCACTCTCTCCCTGGCCACGCCTCCCGCTGCCTGCACCCTGAGAGAGACAGTCTCTCATTGTAGCGTCGTGACCCAGAGGTCATAAAAGTGAAAGTGGGCCATTGCGGCCCACGAGAGCAGCAGCTTTGGAGGCTACCCGATCCGTTCAGCCCCCCCTGATCAGGTAGCCGAGGTTTTTTTTTTTTTTTCTTTTCATGAGCCCATGCAGGGTTCTATTTAAACCCCATCCAACACTTCTAAAATGGTGTAAAAGCTGCAAGTAACCCATCATACACACTATACTTCTGTCCGCTGGGTTTATCAGGCGGATCAGTGAGCTGGAAGCATGAAATGACAGCACAGATTTGTACATCAGCTGTGGGAATGGTAATTACTGGTAATGCTCTTAAAAGGCCTGCCCTTGGCTTAGTCAGCTTAACAAGCCGCAGTCCACCCATAGTGACAGAAATATAGAGGCCAAGGCGGGGTGGGAAACATGTGAGTGTTAGGCCCCTTCCACACATGACAGAATTCCTGTGCCAATTGCGTTTTTGCCAATTCCTGCTCACCACACAGGTAATGCAAGTGAGGGCCCGTTTCCACTTGGGCGGTGGGAATCGCCGTGGTAAAAATTTGCATGCGGATGCGAATTTCGCATGCGGCTATATGCAAATTTTAATGCAAATTCGCATACGATTTCGCATGGATGACGATGTATGCGAATTTAACCATGGCAGTGCCTGTGTGCTTTTCCATTGATTCCATGCGAAATCGTATGCGAATTCGCATAAAAATTCGCATACCAATGCCGCATGCAGAATTCCCTATTAAATACATTGTACGCGATTCGCGTAGCGAATGATGGCTCTGCTGTGCAGATTTTTTCTGCACAGAAAAACGCAAAGGAATCCTGACAAGTGGAAACAGTCCCATCCACTTGTATTGGCTATGCGAATTCGCGATAGAGGAAATGGGTCCTCAATGGCATTGCATTTGGTTGAATTTCCACAAATGTTGTGCAGAAAACAAACGGCCTTTTCACAGTTATGTGAATTGCATACAAGGCGAGACTGGAAATGCGAATGTTTTCATTCCAATTCCGAATGTGAAGCTGATTACATATAATTTAATGTAAATAAACTTCATTTGTATGTATGGAAAAAATAAAAATGTGAAAATTCGCATAAAAACATGAACAAAAAATAAATAAAAGAAGAAGAAGAATGGGATGCGAAAAAATGCAGAAGTACAAAAAAAAAGTCCAAAAATGGCAGAGACAAGTGTGAAGGCACCCTTATGTCTGATCATCTGGCTGTTTTCCTGTCTATAGAGATCACCAGAAACTGCTGTGCAATACCCCTAACCTGGAGAGCAATAGAGAGCGCGATAGGCAAGATATCTGCAATACTGCTAAACAACTATAGCAATGACAGCCTCTGTATATTTCTCATGGGCGGTTAGCTCTATGTGAAAGTTCTATGCGAACTTTTATTTTTATTTTTTTTACAAACTCGGGCCTTTTTCACAGTAGGACGTTGTGTTTTGATGCGACGTTAAAGTCGCAACGCCACCTTCAACGCAATGCCCCAAAAAAGTCGCAACGCAACTTAATGCCCCCTTATGGTCGCATACAGTAAGGCATACAGGCAATGAAAATTATGCTTCCAAGTTATTACTGAGCACGTGCAAACAGTCCAACGCAGCTAATAACGTGTATAACGCACAGCATGCAGCACTTTCACTTAACATGCAGCGTCAGACACCAACGCAACATGTGCACTGTGAACGGGGCATTGATTTTTGATTGCAGTAAGTTATTATTCTGCGTTAAAGGGAACCATAGATGAACAGGAAAAAAGATGTTATACATACCTGGGGCATCCTCCAGCCCCATACGCTCTGATCAATCCCAATCCGCCGTCCTCCTCTGCCCGAAGCTATGAGAACTGGGACCCCGCTCTGCCGTCAGTTGGAGCCAGTCTGAGCGTAAGGGAAGAGCGCCATTTGCGTATCTCTGCAGCAGCCGCCGCTGGAGATACGTAGAGGGCGCACTTCTCCTGCATAGTCTGGCTCCGATGACGTCAGTGACGGGACCCGGTTCTCATAGCTGCGGGCAGCAGAGGACGGCGGCGTGGGATCGATCAGAGAGTATGGGGCTGGAGGAAGCCCCAGGTATGTATAACATCTTTTTTTATGTCCCCATTTCTGGTTCCCTTTAAATGGTGTTTTAACGTGCGACTTTAACATCACACTGTGAAAGAGCCCTCAGTCATTTTGCCATGGAATAAAGCCAATAGGCTTTTGTTTTTGGCGATTAAAGCTGGCATTAAAGGGGCGAAAAATTGTAAAATTTAAAATATGTGCAAACAGACAAATAAGTACGTTTTTTTCCAGAGTAAAATGAGCCATAAATTACTTTTCTCCTATGTTGCTGTCACTTACAGTAAGTAGTAGAAATATGACAGAAGTGACAGGTTTTGGACTAGTCCAAAAGCTGTCATATGTGGCTCATTTTACATTTTATAAAGTTATTTATTTTACTCTGGAAAAAAAAAATGTACTTCTTGTTTGTTTGTTTGCACATATTTTAAAATTTTTCGCCATAGTGCCCCTTTAAGGAACAATGGTACTTTTCAGTTTCAGGCAGTGGTTCTTAACCTGTATTCCATCGCACTCCAGAAGTTCAGCGGGAGGGGCTTGTGTCTGGTCAGTAAATATTCATTGAGTTATGGTTTTGTTTTTATAAGACATTCAAGTTTTATATTGTTGATTGACCACACTGATATTATGTGCAACTGATGCACGGTTTGCGCACTAATAAAATATATATATCTAGGTTCTGGATTGGAAAAAATATATATTTTTACAACTACAAAGGTTTCGCACTACAAAGGGTTTAGTAAACGCACTTCTGAAACTTGCATGGTTCTGTACCACCAACAAGGTTAAGAACCACTGGTTTATTGTCTTTCCATATCCCAAATGTCTCAAATACTTAAAGGGACTCCAAGCACCTCTCATGGGCATGCCTTTAAGCCAGACGACTTCCAACAAAGTTCTGCTATGACCCCTCTGGAGGAGCCTCTTGCAATGGCCATGCGTGTCACTTCCTCTTCCTGCTTCATCCAGTGATGCACTTCTCTATAGAGAAGACAGGGGTGACCTGGAAGTTATAACATAGCCAAGATGGAAGCTGCGATTTTTAAATTGAAAGCGAACGAAAACTATTTTGTGTAGAACGGCGATTCAGGCATTAAATGAAAGGTATGCATCTTTAAGTACTTTGCAGTACTGGTTGGAGTCTTAAAGGCATGCCCATGAGAGGTGCTCGGAGTCCCTTTAACCCAATAGCAACTTCAAAGGAATTATCTCATTTGAGATAAGTGCACAGCATTTGACCTCAGTTGGCAGAACTCCTTGTGCTGTAAATTCTTGGAATGCTTTGATCTCTCTGCTAGCAGAAAATATAAAAAATGAAAGCAGAAGTCCTCTGTTATTGTCTCACACTGCCCCCTAGTGACAAGTGGCCATAAGTACACATTACAGCAGCACTAATTAGAAGCAGGGAAATTAACAAATAAGAAATAAAATCATGTGCTAAAATAAATTGGTTGCTAAAGGGTTAAAAAGCCCCCCAGTGATGATTTTCCAGTGTGGGCCTGCACTGGCATCACTGGTGACCACTAGAATGATGACACGCCTCCTCACGTGGGTTTGAACTGGCCACAACATGGCTGCCTCCGCAGTGAGCAGGTAACAGGGTGACTGTAAAACCAGTGTCTGATCTGATCATCCTCAGCCTCACGACATAACAGTACTTACATCCGTCTATAATGCTAACCCGCTCCCCTGTCAGACACCATACACATACGTGGATAAGGGCCCGGGGAAACTCCGCCTCAAGGTTAATTTGTCCCACAAAATAGTCATGCAGTTTCTTGTGACTTCCTCTCTGTTATTCAACAGCGGTGGAATCCACTCGTACTGCGTAGGCGTGTCCGGTACTAGGAGAGGGAAGTGATGTTAGAGCGGCCACCAGGGGGCGCTACAATTTTCTGAGTCGTACGTCTCGGGATGTGGTCATCTGTTTGCGATCCTGTAAAAGAATACGGATACGAATAAGTATCAATAGTCTTGGCAAAACAAGCTCATGATACACCAGCAAATCTATAATGCAAAGGCAATCATCATTGCACCTGACCCCCATGCAGTAACCAAAACTCAACTGGAACTTGGTTTAAAGAGGAACTGTCATGAATAAAATTGCTTGTTTTTACAACACAGTATTCATTTGTAAATTGTTTAGTCCAATGGTTTTGCCCAATGTAAAAGTTTTCCTCTCCCAGATTTACATTCTGACATTTATCACAGATGGTAACATCTTTAGTCCTGTCAGGTGCAGTCTCTGTGGAATGTTTGATTACAGAGTTTCCAAGCCAGTACAAAATATACCTGGTCTCCCAGAATGCTCTAGGAGCAGAATCCCACATATCTAGACAGCCTCGGCTAAGCATCACTGGGAGGGCAGGGCGGCATACTAATATACAGCAATATATACGGTTAGGCCCATAAATATTTGGACAGACAACTTTTTTAAAATTTTTGGTTCTGTATATTACCACAATGAATTTTAAATGAAACAACTCAGATGCAGTTGAAGTGCAGACGCTACCTTTAAAAGAGAGCCCGAGGTGGGCTAAAATGGCCCACCTTCACTTTGGAGACCTCTGGGTCACGGCGCTGCGCTGAGAGACTGTTTCTCATAGCGTGCAGGGAGGCGGGGGAGTGGCAGTAGGCGGGCCAGGGGAGAGCGCTGCCCAATGGCAGTTCAGGAAACCCTGTAGGAACACCCCTGGTGGGCAGGGAATTACTCTCTCCTCTGTTAACCTCAGAGTTAGCGACAAATCTTGTTGTTAAACTCGGGGGGCTATAGTGTGGTGGGGGGGGGGGGGGCAGAAAGCGGCGGTTGGGGGACACAGAGCCATGTCATTAGGCAGAGAACATGCCTCTGCGTCTCATCTGCCCCCCATATCCCCACCTCGGGTTCTCTTTAACCACTTCAGGACCACGCATATTAAATCTACGTCCTGTCTTTGAATGCTAGTTTATGACACATTGTAGATTTTTCCTCCAGAATTCTTGTGTACTTTGACAGCTGGCACCTTCTGTAATGAATGAGGAGCGATTTTGATTGGCTCCGGATCTCTAGGATGGCAAAATTATCACTTAATCAATTTTTCACTTTTTTTGTGCCCCTGCAGTGTACCTAAAAAATAATCTACATAATTTTGACATCTCTGCATAGACAACATATGGAATAATTAGTTTCTGAAAGTTTTACTGCTGCAATTGAGATATTTACATATTTTTGGTTGTAAAATTAAGAAAATTCCATTTTTTTTTTCATTTTTCACGCATATTATCACTTTAAAGCGGAAATGTAAGTACAATTTAAGCAGTGTTTCACTTACCTGGGGCTTCCCAAAGTCCTCAGCAGCCGCCCTGTCCCGTGCCGCCGTTCTCCCACCGCCAGCTAGTTTCGGTTTCGCCGCCGGGCCAATGCGCCCGCGCGGCTTTGGCCACGCAAATCCTTTCTGCGCGTCCCCTGCTATTGCAGAGGGGAACGCGAAGAAAGGATATGCTTGGCAGGGCTGCGCTGGCATCGACTTTGAAGTCTAGGAACAGAACGGAGCTGGCGGCGGGAGATCGGCGGCTCGGGCAGGACCGGCGCGGGACAGGGCGGCTGCTGGGGGCTTGCAGAAGCCCCAGGTAAGTGGAACACTGTGCTTAAATTGTATTTACAGTTCCGCTTTACAACACAAGTAAAATCCAGATTGCATTCAAATTTTAGAATTTAGATTAGTGTTAGCACATAATTTGCATCTGATTTGTATTCAAGGTGTGTATTTAGCCCCAAGGGGCTGGGCATATCTCTGGAGCTTTCACTTCACTTGCAGCCTGTGAGCGCTGCCCATTGCTTGCTGTCTTCTGAACAAATGTGTATACCATTTATGGCTAGCTGCACCAGGTAAGGATTATGATTTTAATTTTAGACTAGCTAGGGTTCACTGTTGGATATGTTTCACTGTTGAATATGTTTCACTGTTACATTAGTTTGAGGTTTTAACCTTTTTTTCTTTTTTTTGGACAATTTTCATTGTTTGAACATGCTTCACTTTTTTATATGTTTCACTGCTAGATTAGTGGTTAGTTTCTCTCCTATGGGGCACGTCACCGCCGTTGGAGAGTCTATTAGGGATAATTTGTGCACAACTTATGCTGAAGCTAACGCCCCCCTTTACTGTACCTGTTTTGAATGCAAGGTGTGTAACCTGCCCTTTATTTGAGCTCTGCATACCTGTGCAGGTAGTCAATTCAGGTGCAGCGTCTGTTTGGAAGCGCTGCCATTTCCTTCTGCTGTACAAGATTTACTATAAGTGATATCAAAAGAAAGCCCTTTTTGTCCTGAAATAAACAAGACTAAATATGTTTGAGTAAACTAAAAATTGCCCAAAAACGATCAACTTTAGCAAAGGCATAGCAGAATTATGGAAATTGGCTTGGTCCTAAAGTGGTGGGGTGATCAAAATGATTGCATAATATGTGAGGCAACTAAAGCATTTCTAATATAATCCCTTCATTTCAGAGGCTCAAAAGGCTATTTCATGGGCAGGTGTGGGCAAGTCCGTCATTATCAATTAAACAGATAAAAGACCCGAGTTGATTTGAGGTGTGGTGCTTGCATGTGGAAGATTTTGCTGCGAACAGACAACATGCGGTCAAAGAAGCTCTCCATGCAGGTGAAAGAAACCATCCTTCAGCTGCAAAAACAGAAAAAAACCTATCCAAGAAATTGCTACAATAGTACAAGTGGCAAACTATACAGCTTAGTACATCCTGAGAAAAAAAGCAAGCCCTGGTAAACTCAACACAAAAAGACCTGGACATGCATGGAAGACCATGCAGAATCATTTCTATGGTGAAGCAAAATGACAATAGTCAAACAAGTGAACAACACTCTCCAGGGGGCAGGTCATCATCCAAAGCATACCACATCATCTGTAAAACACAGTGGGGGCAGTGTGATGGCTTGGGCGTGCATGGCTGCCGTGGCACTGGGACACTAGTGCTTATTGATGATGTGACACAGGGCAGAAGCAGGCAAATGAAGTCTGAGGTGTTCAGAGACATACTGTCTGCTCAAATCCAGCTAAATGCAGTCATATTGATTGGGCGGTGTTTTTTATGATACAGATGGACAATGACCTAAAAGCGTACAGTCAAAGCAACTCTGGAATTTATTAATGCAAAGAAGTGGAAAATTATTGAATGCCCAAGTCAGTCACCTGATCTTAACCTAACTGACCATGCATTTCACTTGCTGAAGACTAAACTTTGGACAGAAAGGCCCACAAACAAGTAGCAACTGAAAGCCACTGCAGCAAAAGCCTGCCAGAGCATTAACAATTTTTATTAACCCCCTGATGGTATTGACGGTTATACACGTCAATACAAAACATGCTGTGAATGCTATTGACGTGCATACACGCCAATACTCTCCTGCACTGTATACTAGACCCGTGCTTGACACATTTTGGCAAGTTACAGGGGGGAAAAAAAAAAAAAAAAAAAAGGTTATGAAAATTAAATTGGATCACTTTTTTGAATCTTGGGGAAATTGAATGCCTGGGAGGTTAAAAAATAAATAGTAAAAAAAAATAAAAAATTATTATATAACACTGGGGGGAGTAATCAGACCCAACCAACAGAGAGCTCTGTTGGTGGGGAGAAAAGGGGGGGGGGGGATGGTGAGGGGAGGAAATCACTTGTATGCTATGAGTTGTGCGGCCCTGCAGTGAGCCTTTAAAGCTGCAGCGGACCAATTGATGAAAAATGGCCTGGTCTTTGGGGGGGGGGGGGGGGGTTAACACCGCGGAGGGGTAGCGCAGCCCTTTTTTTTTCTTTTTCTAAATCATGTAGCTAGCCTAGCGCTAGCTACATGATAGCCGCTGAGCAGCGGCATCCCCCCCACCCACTCCGATCGCCTCCGGCGATCAGGCTAAGCAGGAAATCCCGTTCAGAACGGGATTTCCTGCTGGGCTTCCCCGGTCGCCATGGCGATGGGGCGGGATGACGTCACCGACGTCATGGCTGTCAGAGGGAATCCCGATCCACCCCTAAGCGCTGCCTGGCACTGATTGGCCAGGCTGCGCAGTGGTCTGTGGGGGCGGCTCGGCGGGTAGCGGTGGCGATCGTGTACCACACGCAGCTAGCAAAGTGCTAGCTGCGTGTAGGGAAAAAAAAAATTGTGAAAATCGGCCTGGCAGGGCCAGAGCAATCCTCCTGCGCGAGTTACCCCGAGCTCAGCTAGGGATAACCGGAAAGGAGGTTAAAAGAGACTCTGTAACAAAATGTTCATCCTTATTTCTTCTATCCTATAAGTTCCTATACCTGTTCTAATGTGGTCTGTCTTACTGCAGCCTTTCCTAGTAGCACAGTGGCTGTATTATCTGATCTTCTCTCCTCTGCCGGGCTGAGGCAGTCAGGCTGGAATGTGCTGTGCTGCTTGTGATTGGATAGAAGCTATAAACACCCTCTCCAGGCCCCCTGCATACTCTGTATGACTCACACATTGAGCTCCTCTCAGCCTATCACTTGCTATGTCTTTTGTTTGTAAACACTGCCTAAAACTGGCAATTACAAGCCAGGATTGCAGCAGAGAGTGGCAGAAACAGCACAGGGGGGCCCAGGAGAACATAATGAAGAGAATGGTATGCTTTTTATTGTAAGAATTTTAGAGTACAGATTCTCTTTAAGTGGTTAATAAAATGCTTTGCTTTCCTCACATTTTTATGCAGTTGTTTTGTTCACGCCACTGAAGTAAAGCTGAAAGTCTGCACTTTAACTGCATCTGAGTTGTTTCATGTAACCACTTGAGGAGGACCAGAGGTCTATCTAGTGATCAGGCCATATTTTACAATTCGGCACTTGGCAACTTTAATGGTTTATTGCAACTTAGCACCCAAATGAATTTTACCCCCTTTTTCTTTGTCACAAACAGAAATTTCTTTTGGTGGTATTTGAATGCTGCTGTGATTTATTTATTTTCTATTACAGTGGTTTGCAAAAGTATTTGGCCCCCTTGAAGTTTTCCACATTTTGTCACATTACTGCCACAAACATGCATCAATTATTGGAATTCCACATGAAAGACCAACACAAAGTGGTGTACATGTGAGAAGTGGAGCGCAAATCATACATCATTCCAAACATTTTTTACAAATAAATAACTGCAAAGTGGGGTGTGCGTAATTATTCAGCCCCCTTTGGTCTGAGTGCATTCAGTTGCCCTATAGACCTTGCCTGATGAGTGCTAATGACTAAACAGAGTGCACCTGTGTGTAATCTACTGTCAGTACAAATACAGCTGCTCTGTGACGGCCTCAGAGGTTGTCTAGTCTAGTGCACACCAAAAACCGCTAGCAGATACGCAAAATGCTAGCAGTTTTGAAGCATTTTTTCTTATTATTATGAAGCGTTTTGCGGTTTTGTGTAGCGTTTTTTACTTAAAGTGAAGCGTTTTTGGTAGCGTTTTTGTGTAGCAGATTACAGATATTGTTACAGTAAAGCTGTTACTGAACAGCTACTGTAACAAAAACGCCTGGAAAACCGCTCTGATCTGCCGTTTTATCAAGCGTTTTGCGTTTTTCCTATACTTAACATTGGAGGCAGAAATTCCTCCAAAATAAAAAAAAAAAATGCTGCAGCCCGGGAGTTTGCATTTCAGCTAAAACCAACCCACTCTGGTGTGCACCAGCCCATTGAAATACATTACCCAAGCGTTTCCTCAGCTGCAAGCGTTCCTAAAAATGCAACCGAACCGCTCTGGTGTGCACTAGGCCTAAGAGAATATTGGGAGCAACAACACCATGAAGTCCAAAGAAGATACCAGACAGGTCAGGGATAAAGTTATTGAGAAATTTAAAGCAGGCTTAGACTACAAAAAGATTTCCAAAGCTTTGAACATCCCACGGAGCACTGTTCAAGCGATCATTCAAAAATGGAAGGAGTATGGCACAACAGTACACCTACCAAGACGAGGCCATCCACCTAAACTTACAGGCCGAACAAGGAAAGCGCTGATCAGAAATGCAGTCAAGAGGCCCATGGTGACTCTGGACGAGCTGCAGAGATCTACAGCTCAGGTGGGGGAATCTGTCCATAGGACTACTATTAGTTGTGCAGTGCACAAAGTTGGCCTTTATGGAAGAGTGGCAGGAAGAAAGGCATTGTTAACAGAAAAGCATAAGAAGTTCTGTTTGCAGTTTGCCACAAGCCATGTGGGGGACACAGCAAACGTGGAAGAAGGTGCTCTGGTCAGACGAGACCAAAATTGAACTTTTTGGCCAAAAGGCAAAACACTATTATGTGTGGCGGAAAACTAACACTGCACATCACTCCAGTCACTACCTAAACTGGGCGGCACCAGTCACCACCTACACTGGGGGGCACCAGTCACCACCTACACTGGGGGGCACCAGTCACCACCTAAACTGGGGGGCACCAGTCACCACCTAAACTGGGGGGCACCTTTGTTAGAGGTACTCACAATCTAATCCCTACCCTAGTCCTAGTCTAATGTCCCACCATTGCTAAGTTCATGTAAATTTGGCTCCACCTGTAACCACACCCACATCCTGGTCCATGACCACACACATTTTTTTGGCCTTGCCCCCATTCCCCATTTTTGCCCCCATCTGGAAACTTTTCTGCGGACGCCCCATGCCTGGAGTATAAGCCTTCTAGGTAGATGTGTGTCATTTCGCTGCTTTTCTTCTGCTGTGTGCAGTCGTAGTGTAATTACCTGATAAGCTGAACCCAGACCGATGCAGGTTTCGGACAGGTACCATCTGCACTTTTCCCGTAGATGGCGCTGCCCGAGAAGCTGGCACTGGAGCAGACTTGGTAGCCACTGAAACATCATGAACTGGTCCATCATATAATCCTCTGGGAACTCCGCGGACTTCTGCCATCTACAACACAAGACACAAACAGCAACACCTATGGGTTTATTTCATGTAGCCATGAAAAGAGCACCTGTGGTTAGAGAAGGTCAATGAGATGCAAATTCAAATGATTGTGCAAATTATTCCACCTGGCATGCACATTGAATGCAGCTTGAAAATGGGCAATCAAATGTACTTTCTGTCAATTTTGATTGATCCAGTTTCAAGCTTCTTGTTTTTAATCACTTCAGAACGAGAGCAATTTTCACATATCAGCGCCGCTCCCATTCATTTTCCAATAACTTTATTACTACTTATCCTAAATGATCTATGTATTTTTTTTCAAGACAAATTAGGCTTTTAGTGAGTAATATTTTTGTTTAGTAATTACCTTATTTTCTATGCAATTTAAAAGCGAACCCGAGGTGGGTTTAAACAATGATGTTGGCCAGCTTCCCTGCTCACTACACAGTTTTTTGGCACTTGGACGGAGCAACTGCCATTCACTAAGTGCTTTTGAAAATAAATAAATCCCTGAGAATCCCCCTATGAACAGATGGACTAGTCCAAAACCTGTCACTTCTGTCAGATTTCCACTACCTACAGTAAGCGACAGCAACATAGGAGAAAAGTCATTTATGGCTCATTTTACTCTGGAAAAAATGTACTTTTTATATGTCTATGTTTGCACATATTTTAAATTTTCAATTTTTTTTGCCCCTTTAACATATCGAAAGCTTGCAATAAACCATGTACAGTTAGTCATTAAAAAGGGAAATGGCAAGCTTTTAAACTTATTCTTAATCAATATTGTAGTATGTATATCCCATATGGAAACAAAATGTCTAGGAATAAAAAAAGGCCTCTATGGATGAATAGAAAGGTTAGGGATAAAATGAAGAGGAAAAATAATGCCTATAAGATCCTAAAACAGGAGGGGACCGAGGCTGCACTAAGCAATTATAAGGAGTGCAATAAAAATTGTAAAAAATAAATTAGGCAGGCAAAGATCGAAGCTGAAAAACAAATCGCTAGGGATATCAAATCTAACCCAAAAAAGTTTTACAAGTACATCAACTCTAAAAAAAGAAAGGTTGACTGTATAGGACTCCTAAAGGATGAGGGTGGGAACTCAATGGTGGATGACCAAGGTAAGGCAGAGTTATTAAATGCTTTCTTTGCTTCTGTCTTCACAAAGGAAACAGCACTGTTGCAAACTACAGAGGCAGAAGAGTCTCAATCTTCTAACTGTAATATTAAATACTTAACGCAGGAAGAAGTGAAGGCAAGACTAAATAAATTAAAAATAGACAAGGCACCTGGCCCGGATGGCATGCATCCTCGGGTCCTAAGGGAATTAAGTTCAGTTATAGCTAAGCCCCTTTATCTTTTGTGACTCTCTTGCAACTGGCAGAGTCCCAGTGGATTGGCGTACAGCCCACGTTTTCCCATTATTTAAGAAGGGCAAAAAATCTGATCCAGAAAATTATAGACCTGTAAGCTTAACATCAGTTGTATGCAAACTATTTGAGGGGTTACTAAGAGATACTATACATGACTTCATAGTAGAAAATAATCTTATTTCTCAGCATCAACATGGGTTTACTAAAGACAGGTCCTGTTTGACTAACATGCTCAGCTTTTATGAGGTAGTGAATGCTAATATGGATATTGGGAATGCTGTAGATGTGATATACTTGGACTTGCAAAGGCCTTCAACACTGTTCCCCACAGAAGTCTGGTGCAAAAGGTGAGGATGCAAGCACTGGGGAAGAGTTTGTGTGCATGGATAGGGAACTGGCTAATGGACAGAAAACAAAGAGTTGTGGTCAATGGATCGTACTCAAAATGGGAGACTGTTAGCAGTGGGGTCCCACATGGGTCTGTTCTGGGTCCAGTGCTCTTCAATTTATTTATTAATGACCTAGTAGATGCAGTAGTGAGCAATGTTGCTATTTTTGCAGATTATACAAAATTGTGCAGAATCATCAACTCTCAGGAAGATAGTGTCAAATTGCAACATGATCTGGATAGGATGGCTATATGAACATGTATATACATGTATATACATGGCAGATGAAGTTCAATGTTGACAAATGTAAAGTCATGCATTTTGGTCGTACCAATGGTCTAGCACCATACAAAATAAATGGGATACAGTTGGGGACATCAAACTTGGATAAGGACTTAGGAGTGCTCATCGCCAACAAGTTAAATAATCGTACTCAATGCCAAGCCGCTGCAGCTAAAGCGAACAAAATTTTGGGATGCATTAAAAGGGAAACAAAAAGCTTGAGATGCTAGCATAATATTGCCCCTGTTTAACTCTCTAGTAAGGCCACATCTGGAATATGGAATTCAGTTCTGGGCACCACATTACAAAAAAGATATTGCAGTTTTAGAGCACTTGCAGAGACGAGCTACAAAATTGATACATGGGATGGAAGGTCTCGCTTACCAAGAAAGGTTAGATAAACTGGGTTTATTTAGTCTAGAGAAAAGACGCCTTAGAGGAGATCTAATTAACATGTATAAATACATCAGAGGGCAATATAATAGCTTGGCGGATGAGCTTTTTGTCCCTAGGCCTTCTCAAAGGACTAGAGGACATGATCTGCGCATGGAGGAAAAACGTTTTAGCCATTTATTTAGGAAAGGGTTCTTTACAGTAAGCGTGATTAAGATGTGGAATGCATTGCCACAGGAAGTCGTTATGGCAAACTCTATACCTGCATTTAAAGGGGGCTTAGATGCTTTCCTTGCGTTGAAAGACATCCATGGCTACAATTACTAGGTTATGCCTAATGATGTTGATCCAGGGATTTTATCTGATTGCCATCTGGAGTCAGGAAGGAATTTTTCCCTTTTGGGGCTAATTGGACCATGCCTTGTGGGGGTTTTTTCGCCTTCCTCTGGATCAACAGGGGTATGTGGGGGACGGGCTGGAGTTGTACTTTGTTCTCTGGTTGAACTCGATGGACGTATGTCTTTTTTCAACCAAAATAACTATGTAACTACGTAACTATGTGTATCACCTGAATCAGTTGATTTAATGTCGGCATATCTGCTCCACAACTAATACTGGACCACACTGCACTTACTAAAAAAAGCCAACCAATGAGAAATCATTTAGTCCACCTTTCTGCTAAAACCAGACTTCTGATTGGCCGTTGCTGGATATTGCCACTCTCCGCCCAATTCTATGCTCTGTGTAGCATCATCTGATTCAGTTCCAAAAAAAAAAGGCCTCTCAGTCTTCTAAATTCTGCTATCTGACGTGATTAATAATGAGTGCAGCAGGCTGTTTGCATGCGGGACACAATTACACGATCCTGGTCCCCATAGGAACGTCTCAGAATATATAATGATTACAGCACAAATGAAATGACCTAATTCTATCTATGCCTGGGATCTGAATGTAACGTTTAATATTGGATCTAACGCGAGCTGTGAGGCTTAAAGAGCGCTTATTCCCCCCACGTGCCGCCATGTATCCCCCAGAGATGCATTCCAATAAAGTCTCTGTAACCATCAAAGGCAAAGCTTCAGAGAGAGCTGCCACTTCTTATATAAGCAGGATTCATCTCAAGGGCCCACAAGCTCATTATATCATCCTCTGCATGGCAGCATTGTGATATAGGCCGAGCCACTTCCTGTGAACGACTTAATTTGTGCAGATATTCCATTTTTGCTCTGGGCAGCATTGGGTTTTTGGGAAGAATAAGCTTTAGATTTATGAGGTATAGAAAAGCTACAGTATTGGGGAAAGTGGAGCGAAGAGTGAAGAGAGGAGAACAGGAAAAGATGAAAGAGAGGTGGAGGGAAACAGAGAGGGAAGAGGCGCGGCATGGAAGTGAGAGGGAAGGGGAAGAGGAGGGGCATAAAAGGGAGGAAAAAGGGGTGGGGTGGGAGACATGAAAGTGAGAAAGACAAAGGGTGAGATAAACATTGTACAGTATGTACAGTGCCAATCATAAATAACTTTTTCTACACTGCTTGAAAGTGTTAACATTCAGGTATGCAAGTAAGTTTCTCTCTAGTCAGGACTATAGCATAACCCTCACCGAAAAGGCATTACACCTATAAAAAACTTTCTTGGCAGAGAACAACAGGATAGATAAAAAGGGTCCATAGTTCATAGATTTTCGCTCTGACATACTTCACTTCAAAGACTATGGACACGATTGACACAGTTTTTTTAACCTGTTTTCATCTGTTTTCTCCTTATCTATGTTACATTTTTAAAGGGACACTGTAGGGGGGTCGGGGGAAAATGAGCTGAACTTACCCGGGGCTTCTAACGGTCCCCCGCAGACATCCTGTGCCCGCGCAGCCACTCACCGATGCTCCGGCCCGCCTCCGGGTCACTTCTGGAATTTCTGACTTTAAAGTCAGAAAACCACTGCGCCTGCGTTGCAGTGTCCTCGATCCCGCTGATGTCATCAAGAGCGCACAGCGCAGGCCCAGTATGGTCTGTGTCTGCGCAGTACACTCCTGGTGACATCAGCGGGAGCGAGGACACGGCAATGCAGGCGCAGTGGTTTTCTGACTTTAAAGTCAGAAATTCCAGAAGTGAACCGAAGGCGGGGCCAGAGCATTGGGGAGTGGCTGCGCCATCACAGGATGTCTGCGGGGACCATTAGAAGCCCCGGGTAAGTTCAGCTCATTTTCCCCCGACCTCCCTACAGTGTCCCTTTAAGCTCCCAAAGAGCAAAAAATATTATATAATTGAGGTAAGAAAAGTAATACTGAAATTACATTAATCAGGAACAACTTTCTGAGTGATTGTTTTTCTTGTAAATGTGCTGAAATGTTATTTTTATTAATTAGGTGATAAGACATTTATGAGAAGTTTAGTGAATCGACCCCAATTTCATTGAGCATAGATGATGAAACCGTAAAAATCTCAAAAAGTTGATTTAAACATAAAAGTAAAAAAACTGTGGGATATCTCAAAAGGCAAAGGCGGCACAGCACTTGACACTATATTTCTAAGGGGGAACTGGCCCTGGGGGAGAGAGGGGGGGGGGCAATTCTTTCCTTTTAAAGCGGATCCGAGATGAAAAACGAACTAACAAGTAACTTGTCTATATATCTTATCTTAATTTTAGATAGTTTACACAGCAAATCTAGCTGCAAACAGACAGCTTCAACAGTATATGATTATGTCTTCCTGTGATACAATGACAGCAGCCATATTCTTCTTGTCATTACACACAGGCAAGCTGATCTGCATCTCCAGCCCTCCGCCTGTGAAAACTTCATTCCCCTCTCTGCCACCTTGCCTCTGAAATCTCTGGCTGGTATAATGCCTCCTCCTCTGTTGGGAAAAGCCTCCTCCTTCCCAGATTGAGCTCCCATAAGCACTTGCTACATGGTAATCAGAATGCCTAGGCGCTGGAGGAGCTGTGGGCGAGGCTTGTTTAATCTATAGGGAATTAAAAAAAAACAAAAAAAAAGTATTTGGCTTGAGGAATGCCCTATAAACTATATGTAAAGGGCATAATTATACAATGAGTACAAGTTTATCTTGTATCCACTTTCAGGATTTTGGCCCAAACATTATATGGGTTCTTTGCTCTCTTCTTGATCAGTTGGTGTGTGCAGGACAGCAATTATTTTATTTTTTCTGTTTGAACTAGCCGGACGGATGTCAAGCAAACTTTTCTACCACTGACCCTTCACTTTTCCAAACAAGCATTTAGCCAGATTTTTTTTTAACTAGGCAGAAGTTTCTCTGTGAATAATAAAAGGTACCGTGTGAGCTTCTAAATCAAAGTTTATTTGCGGCTTTGAGGTTTCACTTAAACCGATTCTGTGCCATTATATTTTTTATGTAACTGTGCTGGTTTATAGTGAGTAGAAAGTGGGAAGACTAATTTCTTGTTGCTTATGCGGTTTACTTAAATTCTGCATTTCAATTTTACCACATGGAAAGGAAAAAAAAATATTCCTTCCTTTAATTACATATGCAATAGAAAAACAAATCAAGTAAATACAGAATATCATCTACGTATATTGATTAAGTACCCCGAAAAATAAAATACAATTGTGCCTAAAATATGTTTTTTCGTCTTGCTGTGAGGACAGATGACCTCGCCTCACACGCCGCGGACTAACGAGTCGCTCAGCCATGTAAATGTACAGCCCACTGATCACATCTCCACCACTTCAGTACCGCGTCAATCTCTTCACATCTCTGCAGCAGCAGCGCGGCAGTGGTCTTACCTTACATAACATCCTCACTCAGTGGCGTAGAGAAGGAGCTATGGGCCCCGGAGCAAGTTTTACACTAGGGCCCCGCAAAAATTCTATACATAATTGATATGGCGCACCAACACCTGCCAATCGCAATCAGTGTCAGAGGCGAAAATGGGATGAGGAACACCTTGTTAATGATTATTACTATTCAAAGCATCTATAGAAGCAATCATTACCAGCACAAGACCAATAGAGAGCCAATACTGTGGTTAAGGGATGGCCCCTTGGCCCCCCTGTTTACAAAGCAAGCTACATATGACAGAGCAGTTTATAGGAGAAAAAAAAGTAAGTGAGTAACGGAGGGAGTTGCATCAGGTTTGGCTTCAGTCAGAGGCAGTAAAGATGTAAAATGCCTACAGTTTTCTCTTCATTTACTATATATAATTCACTGAAACCAAAACATGGAGAGTACAATACATATGTATGTGTAAGTAGAACAAGTATTTATCTACTTATATATGTGGTTATTTTCTGGGATAGTATGGCTGTCCCTGCTGCTTTAAGGGAAGTGAGAGGGGTGGGGAAGAGAGGGTGACAGGAGGAGGAGGGATCATTGCAACAAGTCCCACTCTTCCTGTTTTGAAATCTGACTTTAGCCAAAGGTCCCATTTTTCAATGGGTGATTACAGGGCCTGGGGGAACAAGAGGAGGAACGGACATCACACAAAGGTATGTGGACCCAGAGTGAACATACCTCTGTGCTTACCTTAGGGAGCTTGGCCACAGGTCAGATATACTTTAAGGTTCCAAATACGCTCAAAAATAAAATTATGTCTTTCAGCAATCTGAGCCCCTTTTAAAAATGAGGCCATTTTGAAAGATTATTATTTTTGTTTTAGTGAAGTGTCTTCAGTGGCCACAGCGGTTTTCCTCACCCGTCTCATCCTTCCTGTGCTGCCGATTCTGAATGATGACCTGACTGTGTTTTAACCTACATGTAGTCTTGCTGATCGTTAGCACCTGTCTGGTATAACTTTTTAATCCTGCACTGGACAGTATAAACAAAATCCTTAGCTGGAAGAGGTAATACAGTTCAAAGACGAAGAGCAATCAAACAGAAGTATTGATCTGATTTAGGTTTTTCTCCCGCTTGTACTCTTAGTAAGATGATAGTCGATATAAATTATTCACTGCATTTTTTCAGGAATCCCTTTGGTTTACGGTACAAGTGCTTCAAATATTTGCAATGTATTATATAAGGGGGTTTGGTCTTAAAGGGACCCTGTCATTGCGCCAAATCCACTGCTGTATCCTGAAAGAGAAGTGTTTACAAAAAGTACTGTGGCTGGCAGTGGCATTGCTAAGAAGCCATAGGCCCCAGTGTGAGCTCTATGTTAGGGGCCCTCAAGCACTCTTTAGGTAACAATGGATAGGTATTACCAAAATCCACCAAGAACAGCTGCAGTATCATAGAGGTCTACGCACGGGGGGGGGGGTTGGTTGTTAATACCACTTATAGCCACACATGGAGGAGTCCAGTACCAGCACAGCACCAGCAAAGAGCATACATAGAGACACATACATACACAGGTAGACACACACACAGACAGACAAACAGACACACTCACACAGATGGACACACACAGATACAGTTCGACACACACACACAAACAGATCTAGACGGACACACACACACACTACTAGGATGAGTCAGGTGTTGGGAGCAACCAGAGGTCACCAGACATTTCATTCTTAATCTTGCCCTTCTGTGAGGTTAACAAGGACTGTTATTTGAAAACCAACTAAGACTTAAATGTTTGTGTTTTCCAGAATAACATTAATTCGGTGTGATTCCTGCAGACAGGCAGAGCTCCAGGGCTGCAGCAGCCATCACACTGCATCTGTCACATAAACCACCCTTGCTAGACACTGCGCCGCTCCTTACAGGCAGACCACCACGCTGTACAACCCCTCAACTCCTTCCTCATACTCATCATGGGGTATTCCCATAATCCTGTGCGGCTGGCTGGAGGCTACAGAGGGTGAAAGTAAATCGTAATGAACAGGAGAGAAGCCCACCGGGGAAGATATACACAAAGCTGGATGGAATTTCCACAAGAATTCATTGTAAAGAGAGATTTGTGAAATAGGACCTGTCGCTACTGAAAGACTGACAGAAGGGATGTCGTTTTTGCAAAACTGAGTCGTTTCAGCAAGGCTATTTGACGGAGACAAGAACAAGGAAAACTAGACAAAAAAAAAGAAATTGCCCAGAGCAAACAAACGGAATCTTCACCTCATTAAAGGTGGCCATACACGCACAGATTGCCACCCAGTATGGCAAACAGATCAATCCCTCTCTGATTTGAATGTGATGATCAGGGAGAGGTCAAATCCATCCCTACACTGCACGCAGAATTTCAACAGAACTTCCATGAACTTTATTGAAAATGCCTTGAACTGCAGCTCTGGACCGTCAATCTACCACTGCCCTCCTGGCATGCCCAATCAACCAAAATTCTTCATCTGGTTTGATTGTAATTTTGATAATTTTTTTTTGCAATGGACTGTAATTACGATTGATGTGGCATGTTGTGCTATAGACATCGTACAGAACAATTAAATATCCCATGGAAAAATCGATGTAGGTGTGGCCTGTAAAAGAGCTGAAATCTGATTGCTTGCTGTGGGCAGCTGCTCCACATGTAAACAAGCCTTAGCCCATCTCAACTTTTGGACAGAGAAGAGCGAAAAACTCTCCTATGCACTTCCTGTAGTAATTAATTCACACCACTTCCTGTTGTAAATTACACCTCTTCCTGTAGTACATTACGCCACTTTCTGTGGGGATTAAAACCGCTTCCTGTAGTCATTTACACCACCATTTCCTGCAGTAAATCACACCACTTTCTGTTGTAAATCACACCTCTTCCTTTAGTAAATTATGCCACTTCCTGTAGTAATTAACAGCACTTCCTGTAGTAATTCACACGACTTCCTGTTATAAATCACACAATTTCCTGTAGTAAATTCTGCCACTTCCTGTAGTAATTATCACCACTTCCTGTCATAATTCTCACCAATTTCTGTAGTATTTCTCACCACTACTTACTGTAGTAAACCCCACCACTTCCTGTAGTAAATCCCACCACTTCCTGTGGCAAATCACACCTACTGACTCTCCTAATTGTCCTTTTACCTATCCTTTCTTCTATATCGTAAGTATAAAGGTTTCATAGCACCAGCTATCGCCTACATATTTTTATAGTGCTGGAGAATTTCTGAAGCGCTTATTAACATGCACAGACAGCAGGAAGAAGTAAGCTTTTGCTGGTCAATGGAGACAGAGGCGGCTGACCGTTTTCCAGGGGTAATATAAAGGGGTGGGGCAATAATGCTCCACAGGCAGCCATTTATACTGAAAGGAAAATGAACTCACCCGATTCCTGGCTTTAATACGCTTGTACACAAAATCAGGGAATGTCTTTCTTGGAACGAAACGTCCGGATCCTTGGCTGACATGGAGAGTCTCGCCTTCCAGAACGATCCGCCCTTGGCTTATAACAACCTCCGGAGCGCCATGGCATTCCATCCCTTCAAATATGTTCATCTCCACAGCCTGGAAAAAGCACAAGGAGCCATTTATGAGCAATGGGTGCCGCTGTTCCACTCCATACAGGGTATGATTTCACTACCCTACACTTCATGTTCCCAAAGGCGAAAGCCTAAAGGCCAGCTTTACACTTGAAATGTACGCACCAAAACGCAGAAAACCTCAAACATATGACCCTGCAGCAGAGAGTGTTGACAGGATTATATGCATAGCACCACCTCTACCACCCCCCCTCCACCCCCAGTGACGCACTTCCTGCTGGACAGGAAGTACATCACTGGGGTTCCCCAACCAATTTCCCGTTGTTCCGTGCAGGAGCGCCAACATTGACTTACATTACTTCTGGCGCCACTGCGTCCCTCCGGAAGTCAGCTGCTAAGGCGCTGTTGACTTTGCGACAGCTCGGCGGCAGATCGGGCACTTTCGGTTCAACCCGAAGTGTGCTAGGCCCCATGACTTGCAATGCAGTTGCTTTACCCTGCGGTAAAACAGGGTAACGCAATGCAGGTTTACAATGCAAGAAATCTGGACACTGCAGTCAAAAATGCCCCTGCGAGTGTTCCTTGTCTAAATGAAGTACAGATAATTTCCTCATTCCTAGCAAATTTCCAAAGACTGATCATGTGATCACTGATCAGGTGATCATCTGACATCAGTTCCCTGATCCAGTTCCTCTGGAGGGCAGATGATGTGGGATGAGTTATCTCTATAATGAAACGATTTGTCCCTCTGTGGTCAGCCCTGTTTTTGCTTCAAGAAACACGAGGGAAGGAGAAAGTGAAATGGCTGCATAGGATATGCAGTGGCTGGATAGTGTACTGGTTAAGGGCTCCGCCTCTTACATGGGAGACCAGGGTTCCTGGCTAGAGTCAGTATCTATTCAGTAAGTAGTTCAGGGCAAGACTCCCTAACACTGCAGGGGGGGCCCTTGAGTGCGCACTTAGTGGCTGCAGCTCTTGAGCGCTATGAGTCCAGCAGGAGAAAAGCGCTGTACAAATGTATGGAGGATAGGATTATTTACTGAGTTATGTGTCTTGGCAGAAATGATCTTCAGCATTTTCGGATTCCAGAGAACGAGGTCAGCGTCTGAGCCGGCGGCGATTCTTCCCTTTCGGGGGTACAAGTTAAAGATCTTGGCGGCGTTGGTGCTGGTGACGGCTACAAACTCATTCTCGTCCATCTTCCCAGACGTCTGCGAGGGGAGAAAGAAGCCGCTGATTAAGTAGAGGAACTGAATGAGGAGTACAGTATATACAATCAGCATTATACACAGCGCCAGTTAAAGTGGCAAGAGGGTCTTGGAGCAAATGTAACCTGGGGCCCCCTTAGTCTCCACCACAAAGAAAACTCCCTGGGGAGTGGGTGCTGCTTCCTGGGGCCCATGCACAATGTGGGGCTGTTTTGTAATAAAACCCACCTGTCGCAGCGCGCTGCTCCGTCCATGCGCCTCATCCATGTGCGTACGTATTAGTATGCCGCTGGCGAGTTGGGCGCAGGGTAAACAAAATGACTGCTCTTCCTGCTGCTATTCAAATTACCAGCCGTTTAAAATACTATTCCCCCTCCGAGTGGTAGCAACTCAGAGGGAGGAGTCATTTGTAGTCCGGGCCAGGGCCGGCCTTAGGCTTCACAGCGCCCTGAGCGAAACCTGATTTTTGTGCCCCCCTTCATCCTATTCGCAAATGCGCCCACAGGCCCATATGCAATTCACCTTTCCTCCGGAGATATCTCCTAGGACAGGGGTTCCCAACCTTTTTGATGTCATGACACGTCACATGTATAATAGAAAAAAATACTATTAATAACCACGAATGGATGGAAAGAGTGCATTATCCTGAATACACTTAAAAATTAAGGCTAGAACCTTTCAGGAATATTAATTAAATAAGTGGGACAGTTAGATTCAGTATAGGTAGGTAGCCAGGTATAGGTGCCCCCAGTATAGGATCTCATGTGTAGGTTCCCTCAATATAGGTTACTAAGCTTAGGTGCCCCCAGTATAGGAAGTCAGTTGAAGGTCTCCATCCCCCCCATAGGTAGCCAGGCATAGGTGCCTCCAGTATAGGTAGCCAGGTGTTGGTGCCCTCAGTAAAGATAGCCAGCTATAGGTGCCCCCAGTATAGGAAATCAGGTGTAGGTGCCCTCAGTATAGGTAACCAGCTATAGGCGCCCCCTTGGAAGCCGGTGCCCTGAGCGACTGCTCCGGTCAAAGGCCGGCTATGAGTCCGGCGATTACCAGAACCCAGAATTACCCTTCTGCGCACTACAGCATTAGTGCTATAGCGGTACTTTGCACCAAAACCCTCTGTTTTGATCCTTGTTGCCTAACTCTTCTCCATGTGGCGCATATTATGCATAAATAACCTGCGCTTGATCATGGAGAAGAGGAAGGCAGCAGGGATGAAGACAGAGCAGCGTGCCGTGACAGGTGAGTTAATACAATGCAGCCACACATTGTGCAGAGTCCTGAGGACTCAAAAGCAGTCGGGCAGACCACCTGGGGGGGGGTGCGTGGGGTTCTGGCAGGGGTCGGGGAAATTGCACCCTTTGCCTGAAGCCTTTTTCTTCTACTCTCTTCTGGGTTGGGGAGACTTTGAAAGCCTTTGGACGCACTCTAGCTTCTGAAGACGAGTCGCTCCGTATTACTCTTGCGCGTGCGCAATACAGAGCCACCGGTCTTCGGAAATCCGAGGCTGACAAAGTCTCCTGCGGCGGGAGATTTAAACCATGGAGCCTACGGGGACCGAGGACACCGGGAGGGGAAAGCTCATTAGGACCCAGAGCATTTCCTCTCCTAAGTATCTGGTTTTTATTTTAAAACAGATTCACTTTAATGGTAGCCCCGATTATACCAATATCTGGAGTATGGCTCTCATCTGTGCTGATGATAGGGATTAAAGGGATACCTCAGGGGAGAGTTATATCGAGGCTGCCATGTTTATTTCCTTTTAAGCAATACCAGTTGCCTGGCTATCCTGCTGATCCTCTGCCTCTAATACTATTAGCCATAGCCCCTGAACAAGCATGCAGTAGATCAGGTGTTTCTGACATTAAAATGCATGCTTGTTTCTGGTGTTATTCAGATACTACTGCAGAGGAATAGACCAGCAGGGCTGCCAGGCAACTGGTATTGATTTAAAAGGACATAAATATGGCAGCCTCCGTATACCTCTTACTTCAGTTCCCCTTTAAAGGACACCTGAAGTAAGAGGGATATGGAGAATGCCATATTTATTTCTTTTTTCAACAATACCAGTTACCCGGCAGCCCTGCTGATCTTTCTGGTCAGTAGTGTCTGAATAACACACCCGAAACAAGCATGCAGCAATTGCAGTCAAACATCTGATCTGAATGCTTGTTTAGGGTCTGTGGTTAAAAATACCAAAGGCAAAGGATTAGCAGGCCAGCCAGGCAATGTGCATTGTTTAAAATGAAATAAATGTGGCAGCCCCTGTATTCCTCTCACTTCAGTTGTCCTAAAAGAAACAAAATGAAGAAAAGAAAGGAAAATTAATTCAGAAGAGATAGGAAAATGGAAAAAACAAGAAAAATGTAAAGGGGAAGAAAGAAGGGAAGAAGTCTTCTGATTCCCCACCCCCTCCACCAGATTCCGACCCCCAGTCTAGTCTCCTGACTCTCCAAGTCCCCTCCTACACCAGATTCTGACCCCGCCCCTCAGGGGCGTGTGTTATTTTAAGCACTTCTGTTTCCTAGGTGATGAAAATGCATTTTACAGATTATCCTTACCACACATTTCTCCCATATAACGGACATTCTCTCTTCCACTCCGGTGGTGCCTTCTGGAATTAGGGTGAAATCGTCCTTCCCTACGGCTTTCTGCGCTGTGGTGAAGGCGCAGTGTGCGCTGCCTGTTACCTGCAGGTCAGAGCTGTGGGGAAACGCGGCCATTACACGGAGACCCCAGAATCTGCATTCTATAAGGCTAACACATGAAAAATCACTGCCTTAACTACAATGGTCATACTCCAATTGTGGGTTGCAAAAAATACCTTCTGCCTGGCTATCGTGTTAAGTTACCGACGTCAGTAGTATACGAGTCGCGCTTACAAAAACTAAAAATTCAGCCAATGGTTCCTGGTCATCTGATCTGTACATTTATTCTCTGACAAGCATTCTAGAGGTGTCTAAGAATCAACATGACAGCCAGGCAAGGTAATTATAATTCATAATTCATGACGGCTGTTTGGTAGGGTGCGTACATTTGAAAACGCTGCATGCCAATTTGGGCGTAGCGTAACCTGGAAAAAAAATAATTTAAGGACGCATAATTGATATAGTAAAATATTGGTAATATTACCCGATATTTCACTATGACCTAACCCCTCCCTACTCTCACACAGAACCCTCTATACCAGGGGTCCCCAAACATTTTGGGTCGAGGGCCGGGTCAACATACTTCAGACTGCTGGGGGGGCCGGAGTATACATAAAATGATGTAGAAGTCTTTGCGGGCCAGACAGTGAAGCATACCCAGGTGACAACCTGCAGTGGACAGCAGTGTCACCTGATGTGTAATTTGATTGGAAACCAGTGAATTACTGCTTTCTGGCTTCCATGTGGATGGGTGGGGCCAGCACTGCTATTCTATATACGGACCATCAATATTTAAAGATGTAGCTGACCGCATCTATAAGTAATACATTTTGCGTGGGGGGCCGGTAAAAAAGCCTCAGGGGGCCACATTCGGCCCGCGGGCCTTAGTTTGAGGACCACTGCTCTATACTCACTAATAACAACCCCCCCCCGGTGGGCAAGTAACCCCCCCCCCTTTCATGGCGCCTAACATTAAACCCCTACGTCCCAACAAAAATAGGCGTCCACTATTTGGGTATTTAGGCCACCCGCTAGGCAAACCGGGGCTACTAAGCCACTATTGGTAATCGAAGATCACATAGTGGGTGCCCATTTTTGTCTCTGAAGGATGGTGATTATATGCTGCTACATTACTATCCTCTGCTTCATGCTGTGATTATTTTAATGGGACTGTTATATTAAACATGATTTTGTACAAGAAAAGTGGTTCATGTTGTTGGCGTGTCGGAGCAGACATTGGCTAAAGGGTTGCTGAGTCTGCAGAGCTGAGGTTTAAGGCAAAGTGACACCAGTATGGGTCAGTGGACAAGCCAAAATCCGGTAAGCAGGGGGGACATGGGGGGGAGCGTAACCTCTGACACCCTGGTGATTGGCACTACCTTGGCGGCTGTGGGCTGCATGTCTAGGGGCTACACGCTAACAGTGCTTGTAATGATGTGTACAGTCTGCACTATGTTTGTTTATGTTTACTATTCTTGCAGGTGTTATGTGATCTGAGAAGTAGATGGTGTATTTAAAGGCCGCTACACTGAGACACTGAGCGCCAGTGGATTCTGCGATTCCTTATTGGGCTGTTTGGGCGGTCTGGCACAGCACTCCACCATTGGATAGGTACTTTATCACGCCTTATTGGTAGGGTTGTTGTGTACGTATGTCTGTTATAATGCGAGGCAGCATCCTGTCTATATAAGCTCCTTGTACACGTCTTACATACAGAAATGTGTTGGGATCTGCACAGAGCTCCATACATACCAGGAGAGCAGTGAACACAGATATTCCGGCGTCGCAGGATCTGTGCTCAGAGGCGGTGATGTCACAAACGCTGCAGCCTTTGCCCAGTTCTTGCTCCAGTAGTGCGTGCCGTCCGTACCCAGTCCTGCTGCCAGCGCTTCGCCATAAACCACCGTACCTGCCAAGCAGAAAGCCGTCACTATATCACCCGCGCAGGAACCCCTGCACCCCCCCCCGCGCAGGAACCCCTGCACCACCCCGCGCAGGAACCCCTGCACCGCCCCCCCCCCACGCAGGAACCCCTGCACCCCCCCCGCGCAGGGACTCCTGCACCACCCGCACGGGAACTCCTGCACCACCCGCACAGGAACTCCATTACCCCCTCACACAGGAACTACTGCACCGCACAGGAACTCCTGTACCACGCGCACAGGAACTAATGCACCCACGGGAACTCCCGTCCCCCCCCCCCCCCCCCCCGCACAGGAACTAATGCACCGCACAGGAACTCCTGTACCACACACGCAGGAACTAATGCACCGCACACTACAAAATCTTAAAATTTAAAACACATGCAAATAAGAAGTACGTTTCTTCCAGAGTAAAATGAGTCATAAATTACTGTTTCTCCTATGTTGCTGTCACTTACAGTAGGTAGTAGAAATCTGACAGAAGCGACAGGTTTTGGGCTAGTCCATCTCTCTACAGGGGATTCTCAGCAAGGCCTTTATTCTTTATAAAGACATTCCCTGAAAATGATTAATACAAAGATGCTGGCCATCCTCCCTGCACACTATTTTGGCAGTTGGATGGAGCAACTGCCATTCACTAAGTTGAAAAATAAAGAAAACCCTGAGAATCCCCCATGACAAGATGGGCTAGTCCAATATCTGTCGCTTCTGTCAGATTTCTACTACTTACTGTAAGTGACAGCAACATAGGAGAAAAGTAATTTATGGCTCATTTAACTCTGGAAGAAATGTACTTCTTATTTGTATATGTTAACATGTATTTTAACTTTTAAGATTTTCGCGACAGTGGTCCTATAAGAACTGTTACCAAAGACACTTGCATGATTTTGTTTTTTTGTTGTGAGCCCCTTGTATGTCCTACCTTGTATGTTGACCCATTTATCTATTGTGCAGCGCTGCATAATATGTTGGTACTTTATAAATACAGTAATAATTTTTTACTGAACCCTCCTCCTTAAAGAGGAACTCCAGCCTAAACAAACATACTGTCATTAAGTTACATTAGTTATGTTAATTAAAATAGATAGGTAATATAATCTCTTACCCACCCTGTTTTAAAAGAACAAGCAAATGTTTGATTTCATGATGGTAGCCATCTTTTTGGTTGAAAGGAGGTGACAGGGAGCATGAGACACAGTTCCAACTGTCCTGTGCCCTGATTACCCCTCCCAGTTGCTAGACAACGTGAACAACAACATAGGAAATCCCAGCATGCCCGGACAGTTTTCTTTGATGGGTGGAGCTTAGCTAAAAATGTAGCTAAAAAGTATGCTTTGGTAAGAAAAACAAAGTTCTGATGCTGTGAAACTGTTAAAAAAACACCAAGCCTTTTCAGTTCTGAGTAGATTTTTAGTCCGGAGGTTCACTTTAAAGGGGAACTGAAGTAAGAGATATATGGAGGCTGCCATATTTATTTCCTTTTAAGCAATACCAGTTGCCTGGCAGCCCTGCTGGTCTATTTCTCTGCAGTAGTATCTGAATAACACCAGAAACAAGCATGCAGCTAGTCTTGTCAGATCTGACTTTAAAGTCTGAAACAGCTGATCTGCTGCATGCTTGTTCAGGGACTATGGCTAATAGTATTAGAGACAGGATCAGCAGGGCTGCCAGGCAACTGGTATTGCTTAAAAGGAAATAAACATGGCAGTCTCCATATACCTCTCTCTTCAGTTCCCCTTTAAAGGATACCCGAACTGACATTTGACAGGATGAGATAGACATGTGTATGTACAGTGCCAAGCACACAAATAAACTATGCTGTGTGTTTTTCTTTCTCTGCCTGAAAGAGTTAAATATCAGGTATGTTAGTGGCTGACTCAGTCCTGACTCAGACAGGAAGTGACTACAGTGTGACCCTCACTGATAAGATTTTCGCTTTTTATCTCTCTAGCTCTCAGAAGCCATTTTCTGCTAGGAAAGTGTTTTATTGTTAAAATTTCTTATCCGTGAGGGTCACACTGTAGTCACTTCCTGTCTGAGTCAGGACTGAGTCAGCCACTTACATACCTGATATTTAACTCTTTCAGGCAGAGAAAGAAAAACACACAGCATAGTTTATTTGTGTGCTTGGCACTGTACATACACATGTCTATCTCATCCTGTCAAATGTCAGTTCGGGTATCCTTTAAAGTGAACATGAAGTGAAAATAAACTGATGAGATAAACAATTATATGTATCCTCCTACTCCTAAAAATGACTTTTGTAAGTATCCCAGGATTTTCTTTTATATTTAAACATTTACAAAGTAGGCTGAATGCTTTACTGTCTCCAATCAGTGGCAGCCTATTAAGTGTCCCAGAATCAGAAAAAGGCCAATAGTTCATGTATATTATCTCTCTCTTTTCTGCCAGGAAAACTTTTATGGCTGTAATTTGGTTATCAGTGACGCTCACTTTATTCCCGACAAGCTACCGACAAGACAGCAGAAATTAACTCTTTCAGGTAGCACAATAAAGTAAGCAAAACAGCCAGGTTATTAAAATGTTGTATACGGTACATACACGTTTATCTCATGTCACATATCACCTCAGGTACACTCTAAAGAAACATTGAAGCAAAAAAAACAAAACAAAAAAAAACAAAAACATGTATGATATAATGAATTGGTTGTGTAATATGGATAATTACTAGAACATAAGTAGCAAGGAAAATATTCTAATATTTTTATTTTCAGTTATGTAGTATTTTTTATAACATTGCATCATTCTCTAATATTTGCAGTTTACACACTACTCAGCATTCTAAATGATTTTACAGAGCAGGTCAGTGAACTTTTGAACTGTCCTCTGGAGAGAAAAATAAAATACAGTGACTGACACTTGAGATAATAAGTTTCAGAAGACCGAGCTCTCTGCGACTTTGAAAGTCGTGGAGCTCAATGGCTCTTATGCATAGATAACAACTGGAGTTTCTTAACTCTCCCTGTACTGGAAACAATATTAGACTCATATCTGTGCTGCTAATGTTTTATTTCTTAGCTGTACTACACATACAAATCATCATTATTTTTTTTGCTTCAGTGTCTCTTTAAATCACTTTTTATATTTTAGTTGGCTTGCCGCAGAAGCTGGCCTAGGAAATTGGTGAGCTTATGAATGATGCAACTAAGTCACAGGTCAGGAGATTAAACACAGGCAGAGCTGTTATTATAATAAATGACAGAACTGGTTGCTCAACACAAACTGATATTTTCTGCTACAGCGAGCAAAGAAAATACACAATCCAATCTTTCAGTAAATGATTCACTCTGCTGGCCGTACCTTTCCTCTTTGCCTGGGCGATCAGGTCGGCGGCCCCTCGGCTCATGACCTTAGTGATGTAGAGGGGGCAGTTGGCTTGCTTGGCGATGGTTATGGCACGGTAGGCCGCCTCGGCTTCAACCTGCCGGAAAGAAAAAGAGTCACATGGAGTATGGCGTCCATCAGGAGGGCGCTGAGCGCAGAAGCGTGCGAGCGAGTCGCCTCATTACCTCCTCTGGACGGCTGAGGACGTGGCCTTCAGGTCCGGTGATGCCAAGTTCTAGCAGACGCTTTTGTTCCTGTACAACATAAATTATGAAACACAAATAAATGGCTCAAAGGGGGAAATAAGGTTCCAGCGTTGCGGTTACAGTGTTTATCCATCGTGATGCAGGAGAAGTAAAAAAAAATAAATTACTTTAGCAATGATGAACGGCTGCTAAGAAACAAAATCGTCATGGTTCAGCCTGCACAGTATGTAAAGAGGACCTGAACTCACAACTTCCTCTCTGCACTAAAAGATACGCAACAGCATAACCACCTTTAGGGCCACTTTCACACTGGCGCTGTGTGGTGCAGCTTTTCCCCTCAGCTTACCGATAGGGCAATGAAACTCTATGGGGCCTATCACACCGACGCGGTGCAGCGCGATAAGATGGAAGTGACGTTTTCTCTGCATCACTGACGCGAGGGCAAACCTACGTTACCGTGAGTCTCCTGCGGCGAAACGGAAGTCGTGTAAGTATATGGAGACCTGTTTTTTAAAAAGCCTGCTGCAACTTTTACGCGTCGCGAATGCGCAGAAGCGTATTTTAGCAATACGTTTCTGTGCACGTGATCGCTTCGGTCACAGGAAGTGGGTGTCACTTCCTGTTGGCCGGCTGCCAGACTGAGATTGCCACGTACAAACGCGCTAATCATTGAAGGCTGTTTTTTGGTGCTGGGGTGCGGCCCCCGGGCCCCACTGCACCGCTAACGCCAATCCGCAGTGTGAAACCGGCCGTAAAGAAAAATATTTCTTTGTTACAGCTGATACAAATCCTGCAATACATCTGCAGAGTGCTTACATCCTGCTTTCACGGAAGCAGACATATTGTTAACATCCTGTGTTTACCAATTCGCTGCTCTGCTGTGCAGCCAGCTGACTCATCTGAGAGATCAAATTACAACTTGTGCTCATCACAGATGAGAGGGAATTAGACAGGCTAAACTCTCTAAATACATACAGAGTGCATTGCTATAGGTTTTCCTTCTGTCCTCTGCAAGAGTTCAGCTTCACTTTAAAAAAGGAACAGTAATGCATTTAGCAGAAGGAATAAAACTTTTTTTGGTACTTATGTATTATACCGTCTGAAGAGTTTGGTATTTCTTGTTTAAGTTTTATTTGCTCCACTACCAAGATTTAACCCTTTTTGAAAAGCTGAAAGTCCTGGCTTTCTATTACACCAGGTCCCGTGTGAGCGTCATGCTCCATTGCCAAGTTAAAGGGTTTTGAAGGAGGGGTATCCCCTGCATCTTGGCTGCACAAAGCGTGATTGGATTGCAGAAGTACCGGACAAAACCGACATTGATGATCAGCAGCGCCCCCGGGAGGTCGTCTTCTGTCGCAGGGGTCTCATTACATAAGATGAAGGAGCAGACAAGCTATACACCCTCCTGACCTCTCTCTGTGTGTTACTGGCCGGGGCTGAAGACTCTATTAAAGAGACTCTGTAACGTCAAAAAGATCCCCTGGGGGGTACTCACCTTGGGTGGGGGAAGCCTCCGGATCCTAATGAGGCTTCCCACGCCGTCCTCTGTCCCACGGGGGTCTCGCTGCAGCCCTCCGAACAGCCGGCGACAGACCCGACTGTCAGATCAATATTTACCTTTGCTGGCTCCAGCGGGGGAGCTGTGACTGCTCTCGGCTCCGAACTACACGGAAATACCCGATCTCAGTCGGGTCCGCTCTACTGCGCAGGCGCCGGAAACTTGCGCCTGCGCAGTAGAGCAGACCCGACGGCGATCGGGTATTTCCGTGTAGTTCGGAGCCGACAGCCGTCAGAGCGCCTGCGCAGGAGCCAGGAAGGTAAATATTGACGTCATCTTTCTCGGAGGGCTGCAGAGAGACCCCTGAGGGACGGAGGAAGGCGTGGGAAGCCTCATTAGGATCCGGAGGCTTCCCCCACCCGAGGTGAGTACCCCCCAGGGGATCTTTTGACGTTACAGATCCTCTTTAAGATGAAGGAGCAGCTCAGCTATACACCCTCTTTACCTCAAGATGCAGGTACACCCCTCCTTCAAAACCCTTTAACTTGGCAATGGAGCATGACACTGACACAGGACCTGGTGTAATGGAAAGCCAGGACTTTCAGCTTTTCAAAACGAGTTAAATCTAGGTAGTGGAGCAAACAGAACCTAAACAATGAACTTCCAAACGCTTCAGATGGTATAATATGTAAGTACCCTTTTTTTAACCAGGGCTGTGGAATCGGTACAAAAATCCACCGACTCAGACTCCTCAGTTTAGGATTCTATCGACTCCCGACTCCTCAACTTCGACGCCTCTAATTCGCGAATTACAATCTTGTTGATTGAAAGTATGTAACATGAAATTCAGAATTATTTATTTTGCCAAGTATAACGGGGGTTGAACCCGGAATTATTTTTGCCGCATACAGGGTCGGTGATGGTACAGCAAAATACACAAACCGTAATATAAATGACATGGTAAGGGTATACATGATACATAATGCACAACTTAGTAGAGGGTCCCGAGGGGTCATCCAAGTGCTATGTGAGCGGAGCTGCCGCAATCCCTGCAGCGCTCGACGGCTCTGCAGCTATTCGGATGCCGCAAGGAACGGCCTTGGAGAGAAAAAGAAAACAAAAAGGTAGAGCAGAGAGAAGAGAAAGAGTCCCTGGGCATAGCCATGGCTTGCTAGTGGCCTGGTTAATGTCCCCGTGGCCGTCAGTGCGGCCCAATCGGTGCACTCGGACAGTTTGGAGACCTGATGTGCAACAATGGGGCTGCAGGCAAAGGAGGCCCGGCATGGTGGTGGAGCGGAGGACTTCTGGTACCTGTGGTGGAGAGGCTCTGGCAGAGGTGGAGGAGAGCACAGGTCAGCGGCACCAGTACTTCGAGTCCCAACGATGGGGCTGTGGGCGCAGGAGACCCAGCATGGTGGTGCAGTGCAGAACTTCTGGCCCTATGTTGAGCCTATGGAGGCTCTGGCAGTGGTGGAGGTGAGACACCGATGGAAAGGCTCTGGTAGTGGTGGAGGTGAGACACCGGTGGAAAGGCTCTGGCAGTGGTGGAGGTGAGACACCGGTGGAAAGGCTCTGGCAGTGGTGGAGGTGAGACACCGGTGGAAAGGCTCTGGCAGTGGTGGAGGTGAGACACCGGTGGAAAGGCTCTGGCAGTGGTGGAGGTGAGACACCGGTGGAAAGGCTCTGGCAGTGGTGGAGGTGAGACACCGGTGGAAAGGCTCTGGCAGTGGTGGAGGTGAGACACCGGTGGAAAGGCTCTGGCAGTGGTGGAGGTGAGACACCGGTGGAAAGGCTCTGGCAGTGGTGGAGGTGAGACACCGGTGGAAAGGCTCTGGCAGTGGTGGAGGTGAGACACCGGTGGAAAGGCTCTGGCAGTGGTGGAGGTGAGACACCGGTGGAAAGGCTCTGGCAGTGGTGGAGGTGAGAAACCGGTGGAAAGGCTCTGGCAGTGGTGGAGGTGAGACACCGGTGAAAAGGCTCTGGCAGTGGTGGAGGTGAGACACCGGTGGAAAGGCTCTGGCAGTGGTGGAGGTGAGACACCGGTGGAAAGGCTCTGGCAGTGGTGGAGGAGAGCACGGTTCCTGGAGGCCCTGCTGGGCTGCTTAAAGACTGGGACCAGGGCTGTGTGGGGATCAGCTGATCTGATTCTGGTCTCGGCAGCGGTGGTGGAAAGCGGTTTGTGTGCGGGTCCCAGACTGTAGTCTCCGGAGCGGCTGCATGGATGCCGGGCAGGACCAACATAGCGGCAGTAGATTGGAGCAGCGGCTAAGGGCCGGCGTGGTTGCTGCAGGGGCCGGGGACACCTTCCCGCGTGGTGAGATGTGCTGGTGCGTCGGGGAGCCGGAGCTGTGCAGATGTCTCCAGGTTGTGCGGTGGCTCAGGCAGCGGCAGTGAGGAGACCCGGACAGTGACGGAGTGGCAGCGGTGGAGAGCTACGGAGCGGCTGGGGCCAGCACCACGTGGGCTATCAAGCTGAGCCAACCACGTGGTGAGCCGGGCCTTAGCACGTGTGGCCTGTCGCCGGAGTCCGGGGAGCCAGAGAGTCTCCCTTCCGCCTGGTGGTGTGGCGGAGCTGGAGGGAGACCATCGGAGCAGTCACGGGGGGGGGGGGGGGGGGGCGGCTTAGTTGGTAGGTGCATCGGTGCAGAATGTTTATTTAGAGCCCTTTTCCACTGGAAGTAATCAGGTCAGAATTGGAAAACGCATGTGGTGTGCAAATTCCAGCCACAGTCATTAGAAAACAGAAATCACAAAGGACCATTTCTATTGCTGCGTTTCAATTCTCACGGAGACGCAAAAGCATCCTGCCGCGATTCCGTTCCCCACTGCACTGAATGTTAAAGATTACAAACGTGTGATCAGATGGTAATAATGGACAAAAAAATCCCATCGCAGAAATATGGAGACCACCACCATGCGGTTTACAGAGAAAACACTGTTTCATGTTTTTATTAGTTGAGTTACACCCGCCTCTCCGGAAACTAAGCCTTAGAGTATAATGGGAACCTCCACAAGAGACACAGAGAGACTGTAAAGCTACATATACAACCTGGATCAAAGCAAACCTGAAGTGACAATAGATTTGAGATAATTGTACAGTATGTGTACTACAGCTAAGAAATAGAACATTAGTAGCAAAGAAAAGTCTCATTTTTTTTCTAGTACAGGAAGACAAGACAAGACAAATAACATTTATATCGCACTTTTCTCCTGGTGGACTCAAAGCGCCAGAGCAGCAGCCACTAGAACGCGCTCTATAGGCAGTAGCAGTGTTAGAGAGACTTGCCCAAGGTCTCCTACTAAATAGGTGCTGGCTTACTGAACAGGCAAAGCCGAGATTCGAACCCAGGTCGCCTGTGTCAGAGGCAGAGCCCTTAACCATTACACCAGGAAGAGTAAAAAAACAACAACAAAAAACAGTTAGCTCTGCAAAAGAGCTTATCTGAGCTCTTCAACCCACTGGGTCCAATACAGTCCTGATTTCTGGAGCACTTAACCTCTTGAGGACTGCTGTGTTAAACCCCCCTAAAGACCAGGCACATTTTCATTAAATTGGCCACTGCAGCTTTAAGGCCAGCTGCAGGACCGCAAAACACAGCACACAAGTGATTCCTCCCCCCTTTTCTCCCCACCAATAGAGTTCTCTGTTGGTGGGGTCTAATTGCCCCCCCCCCCCCCATGGTTGATTTGTGTTTGTTTTTTTAAAATAAAAACTTTTTTTTCTTCCCTGTTGTATACCCCCTCCGTCCCCCTGCCGGCCAATCCCTGTGATCAGCTGTCATAGGCTTCAGCCTATGACAGCCGATCACCTCCGTGGCTCAGGAGGGGACAGCCGTGTCACACAGCTGTCCCCAGTACAGCGCTGCTGGTGATCGCAGCGCTGTACGAGTAATTAGATGGCGATTACGCCGTCTAACAGTCTCCCGAGCGGCTATTGACTGAAGAGGGGGCGGAGCTCCGCCCTCCGAGAATGAGATGTGCGCGCGATATCATTTAAAACAGAGCCCCAGAACTTTACGCCAATTGGTGTTAGGCGGTCCTGGGGCTGCCGCCGCGGCCACGCCCATCGGCGTGACGTGGTCGGCAAAAGGTTAAACAGCCAAGAAGCAGTGAGAGACAGCTTGCGATAAGGTTTTAAAGTTCAAAGGGTCATTATTTCTGCTGTGTTTTAAAACCACACTCTGTCTTTTAAGTTATAAAACTGTAACTGTGACAGAATGATGCAATGTTATATATAAAAAAAAAGCAAAAAAAAAAAAGCTACATAACAGAAAATAAAACGGAGACATTTTTCTTTGCTACTAATGTTCTATTCCTTATCTGTATTACATATACAATTCATTATATCACATATGTTTTTCTTTTGTTTCAGGCTTGCTTTAAGCCAGGGAGAGTGATGAAGACTGCAATAGGCAATAACCTACTAAGTGTCTAATGTGTGTACAGCAAACCCCCCACCCCCAACATCGCCAGAAAATCCGGTATGCCGTGACAACCGTTTTTCCTCCCTGAGTGACCCATCCAGGCGCATTGCATGATCGCATGCTCGGAAGGTACAAAAAAAAAAAATCGTAATCGCATGTGTTTGTGTTTTGAGACTCAGTGGAAAAGTGCCCTTAGGGCTCGATCACACTAGAGGCGTCTAATTTTTTGTTAAGCGCAGGTGATTTTCAAAATTGCCCTGAAAGCGCTTGTACAATGATTCCCTATGAGAGAGTTCACATCTGAGCGGTTAGTTTCTGGTCCGCTCAGGAAAGCGGCGCCTGGACCATTTTTGAGGCGATTTTGCCTCAATGGAAGGTATAGGAAAAATGCAAAATGCTCACTTTGTGCAGTGATTGCATTCACATTTTTAAGAATAAATACATTATATTTATTCTTTTCCAGGTCAAAGAGTTCACTTCCTGACTTGCGGCACGGAGTGGATTAAAAAACCGCTCGGGAAAGCACCCACCCAAGCACTGGGAATCGAAGAAAAAAAACAAAACAAAACAAACGCAAACGCGAACAGAATGCAATGTGAACGAGCCCTTACTGAGAGTTCTGAAGCCAGTGAAAATAATACCTGGTCTCCCATGATGCTCTGGGAGGAGAATTCCACATATCTAAACACTGGGAGTGCGGTACCAATATACATCAATATATAAATATAGGAAGTGTTTCTAATGCTGAAACCAGGAAAAGTTGTTATTCTGAATAATTCACTGCATTCTACTATATGTCACTACAGGGCCCCTTTAAAGAGCACCGGAGGTGAAAATAAACAATTGTATCTATCTTCCTTCTCTTAAAAACAACTTTTTAAAATATTCCACATTTTTATTTCACATTTAAAGCTACTTTATACGTTTCTACTGTTTTATTGTTTTTCCTCAATGACACATTCATTAAAGTATGCTAGAGCTAAAATCTTTGCACTATTGATATTTTTTTTTTATCTCTTTGCTGCTCTCAGAAGCCAATTTTAGCTAAGAAAAAGTGTTTTGTAGTTGTAATTTCTTATCAGTGGGGGTCACACTGTAGTCTGACCCAGTCCTGACTCAGACAGGAACTGCCACTTACATACCTGATGTTTAACTCTTTCAGGCAGAGCAAGAAAAAAAAAAAAAGGAACACAGCATAGTTATTTGTGTGCTAGGCACCAGGGGCGCCGCGAGGCATAAAGCGAACCAAGCGGTCGCTTGGGGCCTCACAATCTTAGGGGCCTCGGCGGCTCCGTGACGTCGGCGTGACGTCACTTTTTCCCCGCAGCCCCGCCGGGCTGGCAGAGCAGAGCAGGGCTACAGGAAGATGGCCGCCGCCGAAGCCCTGCTCTGGAGACTATGTCTCCAGTACAGGGCTTCGGGTGGCCATCTTCCCGACCCGTAGCCCTGCATGAATCAGCGCGGGAGATTGGAGGAGGAAGCCAGGAAGGGAGCTCCGTGGGAACTGCGCGCCTGAGAAGCCGGCCGGGAGAGGAGACCAGGGAGAGAAGACTTCTGCCAGTGCCAGCCTGCCAGGTGAGTAAATTCTTTTCTTTTTGCAGCCGCAGCCCTAATTGCGAATTTGCGATTGATTTCTGCTGAACTGTGCCCTAATTGCATTTGATATCTGCTGAAAATGTGGCCCTAATTGCGATTGATTTCTGCTGAACTGTGCCCTAAATGCGTTTGATATCTGCTGAAAATGTGGCCCTAATTGCGATTGATTTCTGCTGAACTGTGCCCTAAATGCGTTTGATATCTGCTGAAAATGTGGCCCTAATTGCGATTGATTTCTGCTGAACTGTGCCCTAAATGCGTTTGATATCTGCTGAAAATGTGGCCCTAATTGCGATTGATTTCTGCTGAACTGTGCCCTAAATGCGTTTGATATCTGCTGAAAATGTGGCCCTAATTGCGATTGATTTCTGCTGAACTGTGCCCTAAATGCGTTTGATATCTGCTGAAAATGTGGCCCTAATTGCGATTGATTTCTGCTGAACTGTGCCCTAAATGCGTTTGATATCTGCTGAAAATGTGGCCCTAATTGCGATTGATTTCTGCTGAACTGTGCCCTAAATGCGTTTGATATCTGCTGAAAATGTGGCCCTAATTGCGATTGATTTCTGCTGAACTGTGCCCTAAATGCGTTTGATATCTGCTGAAAATGTGGCCCTAATTGCGATTGATTTCTGCTGAACTGTGCCCTAAATGCGTTTGATATCTGCTGAAAATGTGGCCCTAATTGCGATTGATTTCTGCTGAACTGTGCCCTAAATGCGTTTGATATCTGCTGAAAATGTGGCCCTAATTGCGATTGATTTCTGCTGAACTGTGCCCTAAATGCGTTTGATATCTGCTGAAAATGTGGCCCTAATTGCGATTGATTTCTGCTGAACTGTGCCCTAAATGCGTTTGATATCTGCTGAAAATGTGGCCCTAATTGCGATTGATTTCTGCTGAACTGTGCCCTAAATGCGTTTGATATCTGCTGAAAATGTGGCCCTAATTGCGATTGATTTCTGCTGAACTGTGCCCTAAATGCGTTTGATATCTGCTGAAAATGTGGCCCTAATTGCGATTGATTTCTGCTGAACTGTGCCCTAAATGCGTTTGATATCTGCTGAAAATGTGGCCCTAATTGCGATTGATTTCTGCTGAACTGTACCCTAAATGCGTTTGATATCTGCTGAAAATGTGGCCCTAATTGCGTTTGATTTCTGCTGAAAATGTGCCCTAATTGCGTTTGATTTCGGCTGAAAATGTGCCCTAATTGCGTTTGATTTCTGCTGAAATGTGGCCCAAATTGCGTTTTTATTTTCTGGTGTCTGGGGTAACTGTTGCTGCATTTATTATTTAATGGTCATAGTTGGCTATATTTGCTGTGCTACGGTTAAGCTTCGCCCATACAATGTCATGGCCGCGCCAATCTTTCGGCGCGCTACGCGCGCCTCAATCACCCCAACATCCATTTTTTCCCCGCAAACAGCCCCGCCCCAATCCGCCCTCCTGCTCCACCCACATGTCATGGCCACGCCCACTTATGCGGGATAGCCACACCCATTTTTCGCCGCGGCGCGCGAAGCGCGCCGCAGGATAGGGCCTCTTGCTACAGTCCGCTTGGGGCCACAAAAACCTTAGCTGCACCCCTGCTAGGCACTGTACATACACATGTCTATCTCATTATGTCACATGTCACTTCGGGTATCCTTTAAATATTGGGATGATATAAGAAGACAGATATGGGGAATGACATTACCTCCTGGATGATGTCGCCATTCTCGGCATGAACCTGCGCTATGGCACCCAACTCCCGAATGATGCTGAAGATTTCAAACATCTGCACAAAGAACAGGGACACATTAACAGGTTATAGATTTCCGTATTATGCTTTTCTATAGCGCTGAGGTTTCTGAAGCACCTTACAGTGGAAGGTGCCAAGAGCTGAACCTCTGCGCTGCTATAGCACTAGTCAGAGCCGGGTCAAGCTCCTCCGGCACCCATGGCTGACACACCAAAGTGCGCCCCTCCATCCCTCCCACCCCCCCAGCCGTCACACACTGATTGCTATTAGATTAAACATTTTAGGACCACAGGCTTGCACCCCCGTAGTGAACAGGCCATTTTTCAGAACACAGGGCTGTGCAGCTTTGTCAGCGTGCTGCAGAGCCCTACAAGAGCACACACGTGATTCTTACTTCCTTTTCTTGTCCTTACCAGGACATTCTTCTGGAGGTGTCTGATCGCTCATGTGATCCTTTGGTTTTGATTTTTTTCAGGCTTTCAGTGCCTGATTTTCCCTCCCTCCCCCCTCCCTCTCTTTCCCACCCTCCTGCCCTGTCCTAAATTGATTAGGACAGCTATCCATCCTCTTCTCCGCCTCTCATAGGCATCAGCGCAGACATCAGCCTATGAGAGGGCTTCGATCCCCTGCTGCTCTGAGGTACAGCCGAGCGTCCTCGTACATCGCTGCACTAGATAGCAACGTTGTACGAATGTAAACAAAGGGGATTTCGTTCCCCTTTAGTTTACTAATGGCCTGCAAGCCGCGATCGCAGCTAGCAGACTGATCACGGAGCTGAGCTCCCTGAATCGACAGTGAACGATCGCGCATGCGCGTGTGTTCCTTGCTAAACTACAGATCCAGGACTTGACGTCAATCTGCGTTAGGCAGTCCTGGGGCTGCCGCCGCATTCACGGCTGTCGGCATGACGTGGTCGTTAGGTAGTTAAGAGACGCTCCAGGGCCCCCAATCCAACCAACACCTTAATCTCTAGTTATCTGGCTTGCAGTCACTGCCATGTATCCCCTTTTCGTATCTCTCTCTGCTTCAAACACAATAGAGGAATGATTGCTGAGTGAGTTGTGCGCCCCCTTGTGCACTGCACCCTGAGGCTGGAGCCTCTCTCGCCTCTGCCTCCGCCCCCTCCTACACTGCGCCCTGAGGCTGGAGCCTCTCTCACCTCTGCCTCCGCCCTGTGCCCCCTCCTACACTGCGCCCTGAGGCTGGAGCCTCTCTCACCTCTGCCCTGGCTCTGTGCCCCCTCCTACACTGCGCCCTGAGGCTGGAGCCTCTCTTGCCTCTGCCTCGGCCCAGCCCTGGCACTAGTGTAATGTTTTGCAAGCCTGTCTTTGTGACCCCCCTCCCAACAGTGCATGTTTTGCAGGAGACCTCACCTTTGCACAGGTGGTGTAATAAGTGTCTCAACGTCATGCAATCCACCTAGCCTGAGACACTAATTACCCCAGCTGTGCATAGGGGAGGTCGCCAGCAAAACATGTACCATTAGGAAATCACAAGTTTGAAAAACACTTTGTGACTGCTATGCTACATAGCTCTAGCCACAGACCCTGAGCAAGCATGCAGATCAGGTGTTTCTGACATTATTGTCAGATCTGACAAGATTAGCTGCATGCTTGTTTCTGGTGTGATTCAGACACTGCTGCAGCCAGATAAAACAGCAGGGCAGCCAGTCAACTGGTATTGTTTATAAGGAGATAAATATGGCAGCCTCCATATCCCTCTCAGTTCTGGTTCCCTTTAACATTACAGCCAATCAGCACCCTGAAGAGAGAGAAGCAGTATACAACACATGGATAGAGCTTAGCCCTAACATTGTGCAAACAAGCGTGGTAAGTTGGCCACTAACGATCCAATTTATAGCAAAAAATTCTTATCGGAAGTGAAATATCGTAATACGTCGTTCACTACACCATCAACAAACCAATCTTTGCTTCCTATCTATCACAACCAACAGAAAAATCCAAATTTTGAGTCAATGAAAATCCAATTGGACAACTGTTTTAATAATCGTACATAATCTATTGTGCTCATCAACTGAGATTATTTAAAACCAATCCGATCAGAATCATGTGATCGCTCGAACGATTTTTCGCTAGAAATGAAACAGTTAAGAGGCCCATACACTCAGCCGATTTTCTGGCTGACCGATCGATCCCGATCGATCGATCGTTTGCAAATCGGTTGGCCAATCGACCGATCGATGGCCGATTTCGATCGATTTCGATGGATTTCCATCGAGCTGGCAGGATGGAAAATTTAGGTCGATCTGATGAGATTGCTTATCAGTTTGCATTGGCCTTAATGGAAATCTGATGGCAAAAAAATGCCATCAGATCGAATTCCAATAGATTTCAAACTGAAATCTATTGGAATTCTATCCTGGTAAAAAAAATGTTCTAAAAACGCATCAGATAGATCATCAGATGCATTTCTTATCTATCTGCTGCCAATCTGACGAGTGTATGGGCACCTTTAGTGGCCACCTTTATATACATCTAGCTCTGTTATCTTCATTCGCTTATACTAGCCCAGTGAGGGGTCTGTGCTGGCCCTGAAGTGGTTAAACAACTATGTCAGCCACATAAGAGGTTTTCTTCCACGTTACCTGGGCATCTGAGCACTGATATTTGTCCTTGTAGGCCATAAATACCAGAAAAGAATTCACACCTGGGGGAAAAAAAAAAAAGACAAACCATTTAAAGGAACGCGATAACAATTTTTCTTTTTCAGCCATACAATCAAAAGAGATCAGTTTACAGTAAAGGCCATTATTTATGTAGTTTATTAGAAAATAACTACAATTAAGGGATGTTCGAGGACTTAAGCAGCCCATACACTCAGCCGATTTTCTGGCCGACCGATCGATCGCGATCGATCGATCGATCGATCGATCGCAAATCGGTTGGCCAATCGACCGATCGACGGCCGATTTCGATCGATTTCGATGGATTTCCATCGAACTAGCAGGGTGGAAAATTTAGGTCGATCTGATGAGATTGCTTATCAGTTTGCATTGGCCTTAATGGAAATCTGATGGCAAAAAAATGCCATCAGATCGAATTTCAACAGATTTCAAACTGAAATCTATTGGAATTCTATCCTGGTAAAAAATGTTCTAAAAACGCATCAGATAGATCGTCAGATGCATTTCTTATCTGTCTGCTGCCAATCTGACGAGTGTATGGGCACCTTTAAAGGAACACTTAAGCCACGGAAAAAAAAAAAAAAAAAGTTTTACTTTCCTGTGGCTTCTACCAGCCCCTTGCAGCCGTCCCGCGCCCTTGCAGTCACTCGGCGAAGCCTCCGGCCCCCCGCCGCCAGCTAGTTTCATTTTCGCCGACAGGCCTGACCACACTATTTTTCTTTGCGTTCCCGTCCGGAATAGCGCCCTGCGCCTGTGCAGGACGCTATTGAGGACGACAACATGAAGGATATGCGTGGCCAGGCCTGCGCAGGTGCAGAAAGCCCGCCGACTCCCTGTCAGCGAAAACAAAATTAGCTGGCGGGGGGGGAGGGAAAACGGAGGCTTCGTGAGTGACTGAGGGCACGGGATGGCTGCAGGGGGCTGGGAGAAGCCCCAAGAAAGTAAAACTGACTTTTATTCCTGGCTTAAGTGTCCCTTTAAAACATAAAAAGAGCTGCTTAACCTGCACAGTACAGTCCGGATGATGTCAGAGGGACAGCGAGATGCTGTCAGCGGGACCGCAAGAGCCGCTCGTGCAGGTGCAGTAGATGCCGACCTTGCAAGGTTGGCATCTGCACCGGAGGGGACCCCGGAAGCATAGCTGTGGCGAGGGCACAGGACGGCTGCCAGGGGCTGGAGGAAGCTCCGGGTAGTTTTTGTTTTTTTTCCTTGGACATTCCCTTTAAAGTGTACCTAAAGTGAAAAAAATATGCCCATTTACTTACCTGGGACTTCTTCTAGCCCCCTAATTTCCCCTGCTTCCTCGCCATCCTCACACTCCGCCATACCTCCCCCACCTTAGCCCGGCTGACTGACAAGTCGACACGGCCACTGCGCATGTGTGGTGCTGGCCGCGCGCGTCCTCCATCATGCCCCCGTGTCCGGGAGCGTTCTGCGCATGCAAGGTAGAATTTTTTTTTCTTACTGCAAAAGCACAGAGAGTTCCCAGCCACGAGGACGTGATAGAGGATGCACGCCACATGGGAGGGGGACACCAGAGCAATGGCTGAGTGCAAAATGACAGCGAGGCTACAGGAATACTTCAGGGGGCTGGAAAAAGCCTTAAGTAAATGGGCATTTTCTTCCACTTTAAGCTTCCTTTAAGGCTGCACCAGCAATAT